>NC_044195.1:2981127-3281127 GCF_900880675.1 Sparus aurata | reverse complement strand
ACCAATCACGAGTGAATTTTCATGTTTAAAAGTAGTGGTTTCATCAAATACTGAGTGAGGATATTCAAGCCAGCCCACACATTCTCTGGCAAGGCGTGGTTTCGCTTCTATTCATATACAAATTAGAGCCGTTCGCACCTTCGCGAGCTCCACCGACCTCATGGTTCATTTCCGACAATTTTCGGCGCAGACGAACGCCATGTTCACAGCCTGTAAATTGTCATTAACTGCCGAAAATTAGGGAGATTTCCGGGCCTTTACGGGGCCGAAAATCCCACTTTTCATGCAGTGTTTAGCATCGATGTGTAGGAACATGTCCCTTTTAAACATCTTTATATCACAGGAGACGCGATCTTCAGGTCCACACAGATTCCCCTCTGATCCACTTTCTCTGACACCCTAATGGCCTGACTCTCTCCCTCCCCCTCCCTCCATTCACACTCTGATGGTGGGTTAAACAACATGTGCTGGGCAATAAACATTTCTTGTGATAAGGGACTGCTGGCTGAGTTCACAAAAGGGGGGTTGAGGAAAGGATTACCGCTGAGAGTGGGAAGATGACCATTTGTCACCTTAAGTTCCCTCTTACCTGACTTATATAGGGTCTATGTTAACAGGACACTGGACATCCGAGACTCAGAAAGGTCTCCTTTCACACCTCGATTTTGTTCACTTTGACGGGCTGTTGATAATTCAGGGCGCAGTGGTTGTTTGTTTGATAGTTAATATATCTGCTGCAACCCCCTGCAGCGTGGTACTCATTTTAGTGATCTCAGCAAACAGGTTATCCATGTCTGCGGTGTTATGGTCACCCTCACCTCCTGGTGGTGAACCACGAATTTCCGTGTCTTTGCCTGGAGATGAGCTGCCTCTAGTAGACATGCGGCTCGTTGTCTCCTTGGCCTTGAAATACTTCAAGTCGCCATTTGGGTCAAAATAACCTCTCTCAGTGAATCGGAAGTTCTTTGGAATCAAATATTACCAAAAAGTGTGGAGTATTATGTAAAAAGTTTAGGTAAATAGTGATGGGTGAGCAGAGCTCTTTTACTGTGCCGCCAACTTACTCGACGTACCCACGTCACTCTTACTGTGTAATTCTTAAACAACGATAGCTAACAATGACTGAATTAATTATGTATTGTTATTTTGTCAAAAATAATTTTTAGGAGTCATTATAACATTTGTAAGATAAGCTGCACAAGATAAAATTGCAAGACAAAACTAAAACATACCCATAATATTTCCTAAACTTTACTGGGGTTCACCCCCTAATCTGGGCCATGTTCACTCATGCAGCAGTAATGGTGAAAAACTAACCCGTCTCTGGGAGCACAATAGGGGACGCCCCCCACCCCATAGACTCCCCACATAGACGTTGCTGTCTGACAACCGCCTGCCAAGCAACTCAATTAAGCAGAAAAGGAGGCAAGGAAAGAGGAGCCCAAAAATAGTAGCGAGAGAAAGGAAGGAAATAAAGAAGAAAGCGAAAAAAGAGGAGGGAGAGGGCTGGTGACTGTCGGGCCTCGTCCACACACAGCCAACTTTTGGTGAGAAGTACCAGAAACACAAAACATAAAGAATAGAAAACTGATGTGTGATGTGTTGACTTGAATTCCTGCTTCCAAGGCCACTGAGGGTTAAAAGAACAAACTGAGGACCAGGGGTTTCATTGCCACACAGAGAGAGAGAGAGAGAGAGAGAGAGAGAGAGCATGCCTGCATTTTCATTTACTTACATTATTTCTGAACAGCATGGTTAACACTGTCTAAATAAAAACTTTGTTTGCATGTGGCAGCCAACACTAAGTCTTTCTCTAATGTACTATTTCTTTGGATCTATGATTTAGCATGTAGAGTAAGAGTATGGAAGTGTAAACTAACCAATACACTATCTATAACTAAAGGGTAGATAACTATAGATAATGAGCAAAGCTTTAGAGTTGCTTTCCGATTTTGTAAAGACAGTACATCTATTGTGACCACACACCATCTTGGTCCGTCTTTTAGCTGCTTGATAGGGGTAGTAAGGTGATGGTGGCCTGTAAAGTTGTAATGAGGGCTGCAATGTGAATAGGACAGAGGGCTGGAATAGGTGGGAGAGAACATGATGCTTAATGAGCAGGCCAGTGGGCTCAGCAGTAACCCTGGTGTATCAGCTTGGTCTGAGAAAGAAGGGGTGACAGAGGGGATCGGGAATTTCAGGGTGGGACAACACAGGAGGGCCTGATGTTATTTAGGGAGCATATGAATAAAGTCTGGGTTTGAAAGTAAATGGGGGTCCTGACCAGCCCCTGTGCTCTGCTCATTGTGAAGATTAAATTTATGGCTTAGGACTTCCTAAGCCAAGGACTCCCCACGTCGACTGGTTAAGTGCTATGAAACAGTATGACAAAAGCTGGAGGCAAACAACACTCTGACATGAGAGGCTGTAGGAAAGGGGACAGTGAAAGACAATGTGTACCATCCACATGTTGGATTACAAAGTGACGGGTTGAATACACAACAACACTCTGAAACCCTGACATCCAAATGGATACATAAATATATAAGAGTGCTTTTTAAAAGTCAAATTTATAGCAACTTTCGCTGGATAATATTTGAAAGTGTAAAAACTAAAATTTTGTGAAGGCTCGACCGCCACTAGTTCTGTACAGCTGATGATTTACTTAATGCTAGAAATCTCTATAAGCAAGTTGTCCGGGTGTTGATATGACATGATTTTGCAAATCCAGAGGTATGACCACTGATTGTGGTTGTGATCAGTACAAAGGCTAATATCCAATGTGAACATAAAAAGTAACAAGTCCTCCAGATTAAATAACAAAACATGTCTATAAACACTGGATGGAAATGAGAAGCAAACAGTGGTCTCCCTTGTTTAGGTCCTACATTTTGTTGGCTACTACAAGAGTTAGAATTCCTTAGGCAGTGGCTCTGTCAATTAAGAATAGAATAACATGATATGGGGCTTTCACTGAATTGACTAATGCTGTCGTTCTTTTAGGGAGATTAATCTCTTCTTGCAGGGATACTTCGCTTTGTTCATCTATACTGCAGAAAGAAAAGAAGCTGTGCTCAAATATTCATCCATTTATTACAGGTTGTATATATTCAGTTTAAACTGCTGTTATGTCAAAAAGAGGCTCGTCCTTGCATATCTTTTCTATGTGTATTGTACATTTTCTTTAATTGTCTTGTGATGAGCAGTGTTGGGGAAACTACTTTGCAAGCGTAACTTGTAAAACTACATGTAGTTCAGCCTGGCAGTAGTTTGTGAAAACTACATTTGTGAAACAAAATATAATAGCCTACAAAAAATTCACATGACAGAAAAAATATGCCTCTCAACTCGAGAGGAAAAAGTAAAAAAAAGTCAAAATTATTGTTGTTTTCGGCTTGCAGGGCTCACATGTGAACACATAGGTCGTGTCTGTAGATGCATCTATATCCAACATGTACGTGCTCAAATATGGCCGTGGTTAGGTTGGCGCGTTTGGGGGTGCATCGGTGGTAGCGGGAGGGTTGTCCATGACGTGCTTGTGCCATATGAGCGCTGCCTTCCTTGGAACAAAGACCCACCCACTTTGTGAAGCATTTGAGTGCTGCCACAGCAAGCCAATCAGAGGCAGTGCTGGCTTATCATGTCACGACATGTTTCATGCCTTTTTTCAAAGAAAAATAAAATAAAATTTATATTATATAAATAGAAAAATATTTCATGTTATTGATCAAAATTGTAGTTTGTAAATTGAGTAGTTAAACTACAAAAAAATGACCCAAAAATAAATGAATGTAGTTTAACTACCAGCAAGTTACAGCAAATTGTAGTTAAGCTATGTAGTTCAACTACATGTAGTTTACGTCTCCCCAACACTGGTGATGAGTGTTGTGTTCTCTTTTCCAGGCGCGTCCAACAGCGTTTTGATGTTTTTAAACAATTTAAACAATTTTTGTCAACAGAGTTGAGGATCTTGTGTTAACCGATCTGTCTGCTAGATGAAGCCGACTTCACAGCCATCTGCCACTGGCCTAGTTTGGCTTGTTTTTAGCCGGGAGGCTAAACAGCTGGTCTTTCTTACTGAGGCCTACTTTACTTTTTATTACTGGCTTTTAGTGCAGTTTGGACTGGAACATTTCACCAACATTATTTCCAGAGGATGAAAACTTACCGGAGCTGATACAACTGCAGTGTGCTCGTTTGTCGGCCCTTGGTGGTAAGGGCCCAGCCCAGGACCAAGCATCCCAGTTTGTCACTCCTGCACTCAGAGCCTGAAAACTTGTTTTACGCTGTGTCAGCTCCAATGACCCGTTCACCACAGCCACCTCTGGCTTTGCCAGTGCGTCCCCTGATGCAATTTTCACATCGGGTTATTAACGGCCACACCTGCACTCAGTCATCTATCGGCCTTTTACTCAGAGCAAATCTCTGTTTACAAAGGCAATCCTGAGTCTGAGCAACCTGAGATTTTAATTGTTGGAGACTACTTCATCCGTTTTGTGAAGTTTTCTGCTGAAATTACATATCATCACCCTAGAGGCAACATTGCTGATTTTATTGATCTCATTCAAGCTCACCTCGATATCTCTTTGTCCACACAGTGATTGCACGAATGACTTCATGTTCTTAGCCCACACAGTTGGAAAGCTGAGGAGGAGTATTTTGCTGTCTGGACCCTTCAGTCTTTCTTCTGTTTTTTCTTCTGGTTTTCAGGGATTTTCAGACCATCATGTCTGAAGATGACAGAGTTCTTATGCCTGGTGAATTTAGTATTCACTTTTTTGCCGTTCTTCCTCTTCATTTGCCTCTGGGTTGATCAAACTCTTAGTTTGACGTAATATCTGAAGCATCCCAGCCACAGCAAAGGGCACACACTTGACCCTGTGCTCTCCCATGGTTTCTGTGTGGATGATGTGATCTTGGTTAATTTCAACTATTCCACTCCAGTCTGCGGACCACAAATATCCACCACACTGATTCACTACCACCTCCTAAATTCACTCTTGCTTCTGTCAAGCTTTTACTGCCTGAAACACATTTTTGGTTATAGTGAACACCATGACCTCACCATAGATGGGTGTGTCAGTGTTTTAGCAGCTCCTGCATAATAATTTTTGTACATAAATTTAATCTACAGACCTAGTCAGATATAAAAACGACTTATTTTTTTTCTTTGTAATTTCTCCTGTTTTTTCAAACTGTTAATTCTGTTATTTTGAAAACATTTCTCAGTCATCCAGGTCATGGTAATTCTAAGTGCTGTATCATAGGCAACCAGACTTGTTTCCGTTTCTTTAGGTGCTTCATGATATTTACATTGTTGTCCTCAAAAGAATTATTTTTCTCCTTTAGGTGTACAACAAATAGGCATAATGTTATGACCACTGACAGGTTAAGTGAATAACACTGATTATCTCTTCATCATGGCACCTGTTAGTGGGTGGGATATATTAGGCACCAAGTGAACATGTTGTCCTCAGAGTTGATGTGTTAAAAGCAGGAAATATGGGCAAGTGTAAGGATTTGAGCGAGTTAGACAAGGACCAAATTGTGATGGCTAGATGAATGGGTCAGAGCTTCTTCAAAACTGCAGCTCTTGTGGGGTGTTCCTGGTCTGCAGTGGTCAGTATCTATCAAAAGTGGTCCAAGAAAGGAACAGTGGAGTATACCAGTCCTACTCTGATCGTCAGCATCAGAACAATTGGGCCAGCACAGAGGGACAGATTTATTAATGAGTTAGTTGATCCCTTACAAACAGGTCTAAAATCCTTTCTAATATTTCCTAGCGGAACTAATGTCCTGGAGTTACAGAGAAGGAACGGGTCATTGTTGTTTAGTTTACTTGCAATGCAGCAGAGAGTACCTGCAAGGTTTAACTAGGGAGGTGGATGTTTAAGTTTAATAGCTGTATAATATTCTCACAAAGACTTAAGTAAAGATCTGTAAAGCTGGAAGTCTTCTGTTTTACTCCCCTTGAGTCCACAATGTATTAACTCAGTTTGACTTTGTACGCCAGTTTAAAAAACATCTGTGGATGCTGACAATCACCGTAGGACTGGCATGCTTAAAGGGATAGTTCATGTTTTTGAAGTGGGGTCATATAAAGTAGGGCTGCCCCCAAATAGTCGACCAAGCACTGGTCTACCAAAAACTCATTAGCCGACCAAAATGTCATTGGTCGCAGGAAAAAAAAAAACATTTGGAGCCGTGTCTTGTCAAAATTAAGTCAAAATCTATGTGACTGGCGGCTGGCCTGTGTATAAAAGGCTGGAGGGCTTTTAATTTGAAGGGCCAGATACAGGAAGTCGTGACACTCACTCACTGTCAGTGGTTTTTTTTTAACACAGCAGGTCCCTTCGACATCGCGGTTAGACAGTTAACAATTAATAGCCAACCATGTCGGGAAAGACGTCTAAAATATGGGATCATTTTGAAAAGAAGAAGGATGACCCCAAAAAGGTGATATGCAAACTTTGCAAGAAAAACTTCGCCTATCACTCCTCCACCTTAAACATGTAAGTAGCCTAGCTACCTGCCCATGGTGGCCCGAACGTTTGAAAGCAGAGATAAATACATTTTATTATTGTTATACGCGCTAGTATTACACTATTCGTGTGTACTGGGGAAGCTAAATTATCCAGCTCACTGTGTTTTACTTATTGTGTAAATCCCTGTACAGGCGCATCCACTTTATATATACATACATACATTATATATATATATATATATATGCGTCGATTAGTCGACTAATCGCTCTAAATGACGACCACTGGTCGACCCAGAAAACCCTTGGTCCGGGGCAGCCCTAATATAAAGTACATATCTATATCCATCCATCCATCCATTTTCATCCGCTTATCCGGGGCTGGGTCGCAGGGGCAGCTGCCTGAGCAGGGACACCCAGACTTCCCTCTCCCCGGATACTGCCTCCAGCTCTTCCGGGAGGACCCCAAGGCGTTCCCAGGCCAGCTGGGCGACATAGTCACACCAGCGTGTCCTGGGTCTTCCTCGGGGTCTCCTCCCGGAGGGACATGCCAGGAACACCTCCCGAGGGAGGCGTCCCGGGGGCATCCGAAACAGATGCCTGAGCCACCTCAGCTGGCTCCTCTCGATGTGGAGGAGCAGCGGCTCTACTCTGAGCTCCTCCCGGGTGACAGAGCTCTTCACCCTATCTCTAAGGGAGCGCCCTGCCACCCTGCGGAGGAAACTCATTTCGGCCGCTTGTATCCGGGATCTTATTCTTTCGGTCATGACCCAAAGTTCATGGCCATAGGTGAGGGTCGGAACGTAGATTGCCTTTCGGCTCAGCTCTCTTTTCACCATGACGGACCGATACAAAGACCGCATTACTGCGGCCGCTGCACCGATCCGTCTGTCAATCTCACGCTCCATCCTTCCCTCACTCGTGAACAAGACCCCAAGATACTTAAACTCCTCCACTTGAGGCAGGAACTCTCCTCCCACCTGGAGGGAGCAGGCCACCTTTTTCCGGTCGAGAACCATGGCCTCGGATTTGGAGGTGCTGATTCTCATCCCAGCCGCTTCGCACTCGGCTGCAAACCGCCCCAGGACATGCTGGAGGTCCCGGCTCGAAGGAGCCAACAAGACCACATCATCCGCGAAAAGCAGAGATGAGATCCATTGGCTCCCGAACCAGATCCCCTCCGGCCCGTGGCTGCGCCTAGAAATTCTGTCCATAAAAGTAATGAACAGAACCGGTGACAAAGGGCAGCCCTGCCGGAGTCCAACATGTACTGGGAACAGGTCTGACTTACTGCCGGCAATGCGAACCAAGCTCCTGCTCCGGCAGTACAGGGACCGTACGGCCCTTAACAGAGGGCCCCCGACCCTGTACTCCCGGAGCACCCCCCACAGTATGCCACGAGGGACACGGTCGAATGCCCTCTCCAAGTCCACAAAACACATGTGGACTGGTTGGGCAAACTCCCATGAACCCTCGAGCACCCTGCGGAGGGTATAGAGCTGGTCCAGTGTTCCACGGCCAGGACGGAAACCGCATTGTTCCTCCTGGATCCGAGGTTCGACTATCGGCCGAATTCTCCTCTCCAGTACCCTGGAATAGACTTTCCCGGGGAGGCTGAGGAGTGTGATCCCCCGATAGTTGGAACACACCCTCCGGTCCCCCTTTTTAAATAGGGGGACCACCACCCCGGTCTGCCAGTCCAGAGGCACTGTCCCCGACTGCCACACGATGCTGCAGAGACGTGTCAGCCAAGACAGCCCCACAACATCCAGAGACTTGAGGTACTCAGGGCGGATCTCATCCACCCCCGGTGCCCACTGAGGAGCTTACGGACTACCTCAGTGACTTCGGCTTGGGTGATGGATGGGTCAACCTCCGAGTCCCCAGCCTCTGCTTCCTCTATGGAAGGCGTGTCAGCGGGATTGAGGAGATCCTCGAAGTATTCCTTCCACCGCCCGACGATGTCCCCAGACGAGGTCAACAGCTCCCCACCTCCACTGTAAACAGTGTTGGTGGAGGACTGCTTCCCCCTCCCGAGACGCCGGATGGTTTACCAGAATTTCTTCGAGGCCGACCGGTAGTCCTCCTCCATGGCCTCCCCGAACTCTTCCCAGACCCGAGTTTTTGCTTCTGAGACTGCCCGTGCTGCCGCACGCTTGGCCTGCCGGTACCGTCAGCTGCCTCAGGAGTCCCCCGGGCCAGCCAGGCCCGGTAGGACTCCTTCTTCAGCTTGACAGCAACCCTTACTTCCGGGGTCCACCACCGGGTTCGGGGATTGCCGCCGCGACAGGCACCGGAGACCTTACGGCCACAGCTCCGGACAGCCGCGTCAACAATGGAGGTGGAGAACATGGTCCATTCGGACTCAATGTCCCCAGCCTCCCTCGGGATCTGGTCAAAGCTCTCCCGGAGGTGGGAGTTAAAGATCTCCCTGGCAGAGGGTTCTGCCAGACGTTCCCAGCAGACCCTCACGATACGTTTGGGTCTGCCAGGTCTGTCCAGCTTCCTCCCCCGCCAGCGGATCCAACTCACCACCAGGTGGTGATCAGTTGACAGGTCAGCCCCTCTCTTCACCCGAGTGTCCAAGACATACGGCCGGAGGTCAGATGACACGACCACAAAGTCGATCATTGATCTCCGGCCTAGGGTGTCCTGGTGCCACGTGCACAAATGGACACCCTTATGCTTGAACATGGTGTTCGTTATGGACAAACTGTGACTAGCACAGAAGTCCAGTAACAAAACACCACTCGGGTTCAGATCGGGGAGGCCATTCCTCCCAATCACACCCCTCCAGGTAACACTGTCATCGCCCACGTGGGCGTTGAAGTCCCCCAGGAGAACGACGGAGTCCCCGGTTGGAGCACTCTCCAGTACCCCTCCCAGGGACTCCAAGAAGGCCGGGTACTCTGCACCGCTGTTCGGCCCATAAGCCGAGACAACGGTGAGAGTCCTATCCCCGACCCGAAGGCGCAGGGAAATGACCCTCTCGTTCACCGGGGAGAACTCCAACACATGGCGGCTGAGCTGGGGGGCTATAAGCAAGCCCACACCAGCTCGCCGCCTCTCGCCGCGGGCAACTCCAGAGTAGAAGAGAGTCCAGCCTCTCTCAAGGAGTTGGGTTCCAGAGCCCAGGCTGTGCGTGGAGGTGAGCCCGACTATTTCTAGCCGGTACCGCTCAACCTCCCGCACCAGCTCAGGCTCTTTCCCCCCCAGTGAGGTGACATTCCATGTCCCCATGGCTAGAGTCACCATCCGGGGACCGGGCCGCCGGGGCCCCCGCCCACGACCGCCACCCATATCCCTCTGCACCGGCCCCTTCTGAACCCTCCCAACACATTAGTGCAACTGGGCAACGGATGATCTGCGAGCGGCGAAATACAGTGCGAGGCCCAGCTGCTGGACGAGAGGTTTACTTTCGATAAAAATAAAACTTAACGGACTGTAGAACCTCCGTATCCCTACGCATTAGCGCAACTGCGTAGGGATACGGAGGTTCTATGGTTGAGAAAATGTAGTGCCAAAAGAAAGGCCGGTCTGACGGCGATGTAAAGTGGTGTGAATTTTCTCTATATAACATACACTTGAACTGTTATAGATTTTTTTAGGTGAGCCTTGTTTTAGGTGCTTAAATGTTGCTTTTTCTCTGGACCCGTTCACTGCAGTACAAAGCTGAGCGTCTGGGCTGGAGCGGCTCTCTGCTCCTGCAAACTGAAGCTGCGCTGATCAGTGATTACAGTAGGGAACAGATCGACTATAGATATGTACTTTATATGACCCCACTTCAAAAAACACGAACTATCCCTTTAACCTACTGTGGCAGAGGCATAACCACAGGTCAGAGGCAGTGTGGAACTGGTCAGTATCAAGGCATCTTATTTAGCAGGGCTAAATGCTGCAGAGGTGTCAGGCTCGGCAAAAAAGAGAGGACTCAGATGCAGATAGGCAGCGGTAATGACAGGTTTTATTTTCTGCTTCGTATCTCTTCAGGCAGAATGACAAATCTGATGGATCAAGGATCAGGGGAGACGCCAGACCAGTGACATTAGAGGAAGGGCAAGTGACCTGAAACGAGCACAATGTTTCACTTGTGATCTCTCAGTTTGGTTTTGTGCCTCATTTTAAAACACAAAGTAATGATCTGCTTTGCATTACTCTTACTGTCACTGAAGAACAAGCATGCTAATAGCACGAACATCGAAGCTTCACATGTCAGAATCAGAATATCTTTATTCATGCATTATTTATATGCAAACGGGGAAAATGGTGTGTTACAGTAGCCAAGGACAGTTCAACTGAACAATAAACAATAATAACAGTAAAAAATAAACAATGTAATGAAAAGGTAAGAAATAGAAATAGACTCATATACAGTATATAAGATGTGCGATATAAACAGTGTAATGTGTGGCAGTGTATTGTTATTAAGGAATAATTGCAAACCAAAATGATAAATGGGTTATGTTTGGAGTTTGTATTGCACAGTGCAGAGTACAGGGTGAGGTCTATATGGAGCAATGCTGGTTGTACAGTCTGACAGCAGCAGGAAGGAAGGACCTGCTATACCTCTCCTTCACACACATGCCTTGTATCAGTCTGTTGCTGAAGGAGCTGCCCAGTGCTGTGATAGTGACCTGCAGGGGGTGGGACTCCTTCACCTGCAGTGATGACAGCTTATCCATCATCCTGCTCTCTTCCACCACCTGCACTGAGTCAAGAGGGCATCCCAGGATGGAGCTGGCCTTCTTGATAAGTTTATCCAGTCTCCTTCTGTCTGCTGCTGAGATGCTGCTGCTCCAGCAGACTGCTCCATAGAAAATGGCTGATGCCACCACAGAGTCAAAGATAGTCATCAGGACTGCCCCCTGCACTCCAAAGGACCTGAGCTTCCTCAGCATATGGAGTCTGCTCTGACCTTTGTTATAGGTTGCTGCAGTGTGATCGGTCCTATCCAGTTTTTTCTCTTTCAGTTTTTTCGCAGGCACTCCCAGGTACTTGTAAGATGTCACCATCTCAATGTCTGTTCCCTGGATGTTCTTCTGTGTGCAGGGTTCTCTGTGCCTGCGAAAATCCACCACCAGCTCTTTCGTTTGCCCAGCGTTGAACTGGAGGCGCTTCTGCTGGCACCAGTCCACAAAGTCCTGAATAGGTTCTATGTAGGCTTTGTCGTCCCCGTCCCTGATGAGGCCGACGATAGCAGAGTCGTCAGATTACTTTTGTAGATGGTGGTGTGGTGATTGGAGGGAGAAGTCTGCAGTGTACAGGGTGAAGAGGAAGGGGGCCAAGACTGTTCCCTGTGGGGCAGGGAAATATTAGAAAGGATTTTAGACTTGTTTGTAAGTGTTAAACTGACTCATTAATAAATCTGTCCCTCTGTGCTGGCCCAATTGTTCTGATGCTGACGATCACATGTTCGCTGTATGGTGTTGAAAGAAGTGGAAAAATCAAAGAACATTTTCCTCACAGTGATTCCAGGTTTTTCCAGGTGAGTCAGTGATCTGTCCATGCCGATGCCAGGTTAGTAGGCAAACTGGAGAGGGTTCATAAAAGGAACCACCAGAGGGCGGAGATGGACAAGGACCAGCCACTCCAGCATCTTCTTTAGGTGTGAAGTGGAAGCAACTGGTCTGTAGCTGTTGAAGTCCTTTGGGTGAGGGGTCTTTGGTACTGGTACCACGCAGGAGGTTTTCCCCAGCATTGGCACTTTTCCCAGCTTCAGGCTCATGTTAAGAGGTACTCCAACATCCTGCACAGCTGGTCTGCACAGGACTTGAGGAGCGTGGAGCTGATCCTGAGTGTCGGTGGATGAGGTTGGTGAATGTCACTTGAATGCAGTTGAAAGGAAGGTAGAGGTGATAATATGGCAGTAAACAGGGGGATAGAAGAGGTGAGGGGCAGCAGGGATGACTGGGCTGTGAAGGGGTGGGTGTCTGGTCAAACCTACTGAAGAATAGGTTCAGGTTGTTCACCCACGTCTGATCCCCGGCAGCCTGAGAGTCTGGTTTCCTCTGCCCTGAGATGGTTTTAAGGCTTTTCCTGTCTCTACTGACATTGCTCTGCTGCAGCTGGTTCTCCATCTTCCTCCTGTAGTTGTTCTTCCGCTCCCAGATCTTCTTCCTCAGCTCCTTCTGAACAGCCTTCAGCTCCTCCTTGTTGCCTGACCTAAAGGCCCTCTTTTATTCCTTATGGCATTTATGTCAGGATTAATCTAGCGTTTGTTTTATGAAAATCACTGTATAGTCGGCTGCTGGACCCTCTGCCCCACATGTTTCACACTCATCTGTCCCATCAACAACTCTGTTTGATTGCATATGAAAAAATTATGAAAATATGATTATAACTGAGGAGGAGTGCTGCCCGGCATCCTGCTGTGTGCCCGGGTCTAAGTCCATGGAACTTCTGCGACAAGTCATAAAAGTTATCATCCTTATCAAAAGTGGGTGGGATGGGAGTTGGTAAATTGATATTAGTTTGTGAATCTCAACTAAGTATTACTAACACAATTTTGTAGCATTTGACAGTTTTCTTAGCTTGTTTATGTGTGCTTTGTATTTACTGTTGTGACAATGTTCTCATGCTGTCCTGTTGGCCAGGTCTCACTCAAACTTTTTGAATGGGTTCTAGTAAACTAGATTTTTTAAACACTGCTTTTGGATGTGTTACACATTTAACAAGAGCAAGAAGCAATCATTGCAAGTCAAGTCTACTTTTCTGGTTGTTGTCCCCAGTTAATGTTGTGTGTGTGTTACCAGCTCTCCTTGCACCATTGCACAGTAGTGATGAAATGGAGATGAGTTAAAGTGCTAACACAAAGACTGACCAGACCCCTGTGTCGCTGCAACAATAAAACCAGCAAACAGGAGAAAGTGATAGCCTCTTGGGGGAACAGAGAGAATGAGCAGAGAATGAATGGGGGGAGAAATTAAGGAGCCAAAATTGAAAAAAAAGAAAAGAAGAAGGGCTGAACCATCCCAAGAGGAGGAGGAAATAGATGGTGGGGAAAGGTGGCGGAATAGAGAGCAACTCAGAGAAAATAGCAATGTAGCTAATCCCTCTGGAGATAAAGCAGCTATATGTAAATGAAATATGTGAAGTACGGCCATCATACTTTGATCTTTGAATCTCTCCCTGCCTCCCCTTCCTCTCCTCCTTCACTCTCACCCTCTTCTCTTTCCATTTTTCTCCTTGTGCGAAAATCAAGCCTTATTTAGCTTAATCTCACTTAATGGCATCCAGCTCCTCTTTTGTCCTCCCTGATGCTAATAGATTCCTGTCTTTTCTCTCTCACTATTCACATATCTACCCTCCATAATCCTCTTATTCTGGGGTAGCATTTTATCAGCATTATGATTATGATTATTTTCTTTATTATTATTCATGCAGGCAGTGCTAAGGGCCAGGTTGTGGCTGAGAATATCATCCATTCTGCCAGGGCCTCTTATTCTCCCCCAGAATGAAGACGCCTGCTTTCTTCCAGAGGGATAGCGAGTTTGCAGTAGTGAACCCCATTCAGCAAGACACGTTTTCTGTGCGTTTGAACATATTATGGAGTGAGTGTAATGAGTAGCGCCAAATCACCCATCCCAGCTCCTTAACACAGAGAAACATCAAGAATTTGAGGATGGAGAAGAGAGGGGGCTCATTATTAAAAGGCCTCCTTCTGTGGAGCAGTAATTACATGGGTGGGTTTTGATCTTTTGCTTGTTGGGACGTGAATAGGGGAAGAGATGAGGACTGTTTCACTATTTTTGGGTGGTGTGGAGGGTGGAAGTAGCTGTCGTTGAGGTCCTGTAAGCATCGATGGTGAGGACCCAGTGAATGTTGTGTGGCACAAGGATATGTTTGCTTCAATTAATTTTCTGTGAGTAAAAACTTCTCAAGGAATAGTGGGATAGCAGGCAATGTAGTACTGACCAGAGAAAAGAACCTAACCCTGCTAAATAACATGCCCCGCCACTGACCTGTCACTGACTCTAGCCGTTGTTATACTGGACAGCAAGCTGCCAATTTGACCGTCTTTTTTGCGGCTAGGTCCACGGATTTAGACAGAGGGCGGTAAATTGGGGGTCTGTTTTGGTCCAATTTGCCGCCTCGGAGGGTACACTTATTTTTGCCTCGACTGCTATCTAAATCTGAGGCGTCAATGTGGCGGCAATTGCTTGAGATGGGCAGAGGTGTCGATGACCTGCACTGTTGTGCAACCCACAGCCGGGGAGTTTAAAAACCAGGAAACAGCTGATCACAGCAGTCAGTCCATCACTTCATCCGTCAAGATGAGCAACTGGAAAGCCGCCAAGATCCGGGAGATGCTAGTGTCTCCTCGGTCTCTGTAGCTGTTTGGTTGTGTTAGCTTGTTGTTGTGGTGGTAAGCTAGGAACGGTCGCTACTTTCAAATTAAAAGCCCCCCGCTAAGAACCCAGTTCTAAACTCCAATGGGGTGCAATGTAAAGCTCTTATTTTGAAGACAAATTCGTTGTCACTGTTCACTGCCCAACTTCGTTTTTGACACATTACCGAATATGGTCTGACACCGGCCTAATGAAGGCAAAATGTGTCAGAATGCTCCACCTTATTTTGCCAAAAACTGACAAAAGTGGTTTAGTGGATTGGTCTTTCAACCCGTAGAAGAACTGTTTGTAGAGTCAACCATATCTTCTAAAAGATTGAGGTTATATACAACTAATTTGCAACAGAAATAAAATTTTAGTGGGAAAGAAATTCTACCAGGATTATAATTTTTATCAAAAAAATTAGGAAATAACAATGGCGATTAAATGCGTCGCTCCTCAATGATAGAGAATTTATTGCATTTATAAAAATTGAACAAAAAAATTATCTTGACACTAATACTTCGTCTGAAATATCACCCCTTACTCTATGGGACTATATTAGAGGCCGAATCATTTCCTTTGCAAGTGCCAGAAAAAGAAAGAGGGAAGAAAAACAGCGAGAGCTAGAAGCCAAATTAGGCAGCTTGAACAGCAACACAAAAGAAACTCAACCTCAAGCCTACTGAATAATCTGAAAGAGGCACACAGGGACCTAAACAGCTTAATTAATGAAAAAATAGAGGGCAATTTAAGGTTCACTAATCAAAAATACTACGAAAATGGTAATAGGGCAAGCAGGTTACTAGCATTAAGACTTAGAAACAACAATCATCAAACATAGTACAGAAATTAAAGGAGAATAATTCAACTCTCACAAAGCCGGATGAAATATCACAGTCCTTCGCAGAATTTTACGAGACAAAAATACAGATACTTGCACAGGTGATGAGGAACTGGCACAATTTTTAAGACATCAAATTAAAAGAGTTACCTGAATCTATGGCAAGAGAACTGGATGATCCAATCAAGGAAGTGGAAATACGTCAGAAAATCTCCACATTGAAAAAAAATAAAAGCCCTGGCCCAGACGGGTATATCAACAAATTTTATAAAGCTTTTATAGAGATTATATCACCTTTATTACTACACGCTTACCATCATGCATTAAAATCTGGGACTACTACTATACTATAGGCTACTATAGTGGTGATACATAAAGATGGCAAAGATCCCACTAAATGCCAATCATACAGACCGATCTCATTATTGAATACAGATCTACGAATCTTAACAGCTATTCTAGCAAGACGTGTCAATAAAATTACTACAGAAATTATCCATCCCGATCAGACAGGGTTTATAAAGGGAAGATACTATGGGGACAACATCAGAAGGTTGTTAAATTTAATGACACACCCAAAAGTTAAGGAAGAGGAGTCAATGATTCTGTCCTTAGATGCCATGAAAGCATTGGATCGAGTATCCTGGCAATACCTTATTCAAACTCTGAAACGATTCCAATTTGGCCCAAACTTCATCAAATGGATACAAACCTTATATTCGGATCCACAATCCGCAGTTAAGGTGAATGGATTTCTCTCAGACCATTTCACTCTGGAACGTGGGTGTAGACAAGGTTGTTTACTATCTCCTTTGTTATTTGATATCAGTATTGAACCATTAGCACAGCTGATTGGGGATAATGATAATATAAGGGGGGTTACGATAAACGGAGAACAGCATAAAATCTCAATGTATGCTGACGACGTATTGCTGTATCTTACAAAACCTGCAACAACAATACCACATTTAAAGGACATCATTTTCACTTATGGATACTTCTCGGGCTACAAATTAAACGTGGACAAAACAATGGCCATGGATATAGGTGGCAACATCTCAGATACAACTAAATTGCAGAGTGGGTTTAAATGTCCAGTAGATGACGTCAAATATTTAGGCATTCATATACCACCTTCTCTAGAAAAACTATACGATTTCAATTATAAAAGTCTAATTCATAACATTAGTAAGGACTTCGACCGATGGTCTATATTGCCCCTATCCCTGCTGGGCCGCATTGAGAGTGTCCGTATGAATGTGCTGCCTAAATTACTATATTTGTTCCAAATGCTACCTGTTGACATCCCCAAAACTACATTTGACAAATTGGACAAACTAATTTCAATTTTTATCTGGCAGAGAAAGCGACCAAGAATCAGACTAAAAGTGTTACAGTTATCTAAAGCAAAGGGAGGGCTCAAACTACCTAATCTGAGATACTACTTTTGGGCTGCGCAACTAAAACCGTTTATAATATGGATTCAGGACTTATCATAAACACACTGGCTCAATATTGAAAAGAGTTTATGTGAAAGACCTTTACAGGCCTTGCCATTCTTAGATGTCCATCCAAGTAAAATAAATATGGGTGATTGGACCAAAATCACATTAAAAATATGGAAGACAATAAAATCTACATTTGGGCTGCCTAAAACAATTTCAGCACTTACAAATATTGGATACATGAATGATTTTGTGCCCTCTAAATCAGATACAGGTTTCAGAAAATGGTCGAAGTATGGACTCACCAACTTACATCAACTCCACAATGCTGGCAATTTTAAATCATTTACACAGCTGTCTGAAGAATTTAAGCTACCAAGCACAGATTTCTTCAGATACTTACAGTTAAGGGATTTCTTATTAAAACACAAAGACTGGGACAAAGTTGCTAAACCAACGCTAATTGAAGAGTTACTGATTAAAGTACAAACAAAAAAATGGGATAAGAAATTAATAAGCTATTGTTACCAAATATTCCTGAGCATGAATTTGAATAATACTGCAAAGGTGAAGGAGAGATGGGAAATTGAAATTAATTCCAACATATCACATGATATGTGGGAGGGAATTTGTACTGAAGTACATCTGGTAACTAATTCAAATATATGGAGAGAATATAAATGGAAGGTAGTCATGAGGTTTTTTCGGACACCTGAAATTACAGCTAAATTTAGCACTACACACTCAAACAAATGCAGGAGAAACTGTGGCCCACACATTGGCAATCAGACCCATGTACTCTGGCTATGCCCAAAACTGGAAGCATTCTGGAAGGAAATGTTTGAAACACTTAATAAAATATTTGGTGGAAATATTACAATGGACCCAATGGCAGCCCTACTAGGTCTATTACCAAGAGGTATGGAATGAAGAGCCAAAAAATATCTCTTACAGATACTACTAGCAACAGCAATTAAATGCAGTACAGCAAGGTGGTTGAAGCCTGACCCTCCAACACACAGTATGTGGACTGAAAAAATAAAGGGAATATATCAAATGGAACAAATAACATATTCCCTGAGACTTCAAAAACATATATTCACTAAAAGGTGTAGCCCTGCTATGGGTATACTGATATAATTCTATTTCTTTTATTTCATCTTGCTTTATTCCATTTTATTTTATATTTTTCTTTGTCATCATAGTCTTCGTCTATATTGCTGTACCATAACTGTTACCTTATGTATGAAACAGCAGATATGGTGAATATGATTCTGTACATGATTTTGAATGAAACTTAAATAAAAACTAAGTTAAAAAAAAATAAAAAATTAGGAAATGGAGAAAATTCAATCATAAAGCAGATATTTGTTACTCATCTTTCACAATTCTCTCTCTCTGTTCTTCCACTTCTGCTGTGATTAGCTGTCTATATGTGTTTAAACTTTTTTAGTTTAACTACCCAGATCATGCTACAATCTTCTTCAGACACTTAAAATCTGTTTTCCCTCTCTGCTGCTGTCAGCTGTCCTTTTAGTGCAAATCATTGAAATCTTTTCATCCCAGAGCATCCCAGATTTGAGCTTAGCAGAAGACCACTCCTCTTCACATCCATCCAGATTTCAGCCATTCTATTTATCCAGTCACCACTATAACCAGTGTCTACCCCTTGACTCCATCAAGGGGTATCCTGTACCGTGCACAGATTCATTACTCCCTTAAAATACAATGACATCACAATGGGTTCTAATCACCAAAGATGGATCACATTTCTCATTTTTATTATATAATACATGTTTACTCTTAAGTCTCTCCTGATTGACATGTTGTATATTAAAATATTTGGCAAGTCACAAAATGTTAATATTGAATGTATCATAACATTTTTCTGACAACCTTCTTCCTTGCTTTTAACCCCTAACCCTAACTCGCAACAATAGGGCTTTTGTTACCTAAACCTAATCACAACCGAACCCTGGTGTAAAAGTCCTGCACTTTGTGTACATATCATCTTAAGTATGTGGTGTTTTATTCAATTGAGTAAATGTTGCCTATGAACATAATCCAGGAAGACATTAGACAGACTGTTTCTCCAGGTAGTACACTGTATCATTTTGAAGTGGCATAAGATATATGCTAAATGATGTAAATAAACTGATTCTGGAACAGTTCTGACAATTAAACTTCATGTTTCTTTTAATGATTTACAACTGTTTTTGTGTTTTTTCTGAGACAATTTTGGAGCTGTTTCCTCTTAGTCCACTTTTTATTTAAATTGTACCTTTCATTTGCTTTGCATATTGTATTGTGAACCATTGTTGTCCAATACAATGCAAAAAAATCAAGCACAGCTACAAGTCTGCTTCTCTAAACTTTGGACTACCACTACTCCAAGAATTAGAATCACTCACATACAAAAACTGAAATACACATAGATTAATAGGAAATACGCAAACCAAGAACTGTTATCAGTCTCTTCGAGTATATTGCTAAATTGTTATTACTGAGTCGAAATACATGACACAACCATTTTGTAACCTGCCCACTTCAAATCAATGTGAAGAGCAGAGACAAAAACACAAATGCAAATATATCTTATGTGAGAGATGACCTGTCTAACCCTCACCCCCTATCTTTTCATCTTTCACCCAACAAGTAACAACATATCAAACACACCACACATACAGTCATTACACCTCAAACGTTAACCTTATCAAAGGAATAACTTCCACTTATGAATGATATCCATTAAGTTTAAACATATATATATATATATATATACATATATATATATATATATATATATATATATATATATATATATATATATATATATATATATATAGAGAGAGAGAGAGAGAGAGAGAGAGAGAGAGAGAGAGAGAGAGAATAATGGTGAGTAATTACATACATGCAGTAGTTGTACACGTTAAAAAGGTTAAATAACAATTCATACAAAAAATGTTCATCTTCATGTTCAGGGTATCACTTTGGGAATCTTGGAGCCGGAGTGGAGTGGCTAAATCTGGGCAGTCTACAGATTCCACAGGGACACAGAGGCCCTTCTGAGGCCCCAGCAGAGCTCCACTGTACAGGGGCCAAAGAGGTCTCCAAAGGCCCAGGAGACAACAGTGGACATTTAGCAGCAGAGGATGATGTAGTAGAGGAAGACAAGGAGGAGGAGGTGGTTGCTGAGGTGAGGAGGGACTCCTGGGTGAGGAGGAGCTGACTGGGGCCAGAGATGAAGGGCCAGCCTCCAGTGAGCAGCAGCCTGGGGACTGGCCCTGTGTTCACCCCCATTCCCACACTCACCTCCCCCAGCAGCCGGCGCATCTCTTGCAGAGATGAGCCCAGGAGGAGAATGTAGTTCCTGGCCAGAACCAGGGTTGAGATCTTGGAGAGCCGACGGCCTGGTGGAACTCCGTGCTGGTGGGACTGAGAGGAGGAGGCAGAAGATGGCGAGGAGGCATAAGGCACCATGACCTCCCTCAGGGCATCCATGGCAATGTTTAAGTCTTGCATTCGCTTCCTCTCCCTACTGTTGATCTTTCTCCTGAGTTCTTGCTGCTCCTCAGGGCTCAACTCCCTCTGAGGTTTGGTCGATTTTTGGCCACTCTGGAGGCTGAGCATGGGTGCCGGGTTTAATCGGGAGCCCAGGTTGAACCCTTGGGGGCAGTGGTGTAAATCCTGGACAGACCCAGGGCCACAGACAGCTAGAGACCGCTCCTGGGCCCTCATCAGTGGGTTTGACAGCACATTCATCGTCTCTCCAGAGATTTGTGCTAGTCTTCTTAGGCTCAGATTAGTCTACTTCACGGTAAGAAAATATAAAGTTTGGAAGACAAACCAAAAATAGTCAATAAGCCAAAGCAAAAAATATTTCACCTCTGCTTATAAAAATCCCAAAAATCAAACCTTCATTCCCTCCACCTGCTTCCCCCCTTCTTCTTGGAAAATACAGCTGCCATCCAGCACGAAAAAACGAGTCACTAGACGTTTTTCTTTTTGGCTTCAGAGATTTCTGGCTGCACAAGTGAGTGAATGAGTGAGTGAGTGAGAGCTTCCTAAAGCGGCAGCTCAGTTTTATCTCATTTCCACAGCTGCGTGAGGCGAGAATGACAGCTCACACAGTGGAAAAGTGAGCTAAATGCTCCCCTCACATACCCCCACCTCAGCTCAACTCCTCCCAGATGCATGATACTATTTAGAAACACCCATATGCATGTCTGACTTTGTGGTATCTGACAGTTAAATATGTAACAACTGGTTGAGGATGGCAACACCTACAGAATCCCCAAAACTGGGAGAATTAAAAGCAAGATGCAAGAAACTGGGACAACATTAGAAAAAAATCTCATTGAGATCAGGATCCCTGTTGAAGAAAACACTACACAAGAAGATAATACAACACAAAAGCATTAGATATACAAACTAATACTAACCCTAACCCTAAACACAATTTAAAAATGAAAAAAATGTCCATGTGCTGTTGGGAGTGTTACACATACTGTTCTGAGATCTTTTGTTTTGGACATTTTCTTTATAATTATGTATTATTGCTTATATAAGGAACATTAACATTAACACTAATTTTACTTGTCAAATTGAATATGAGCACAACAGAAGTTTTCCAGGAATTTCTATATTATGAGCCATTTTTGTGATGGCTCAGACAACATAGCTGATAAGAGCAATAAAAACAGTAAGAATTTGGGAAATTCTAAAAAAAAATTGTCAGATTTTCATTCGTCTTTCCACCTATGAACAGCTCCGATTTTCTAATTAGGTGTTACTAAAAATGTGGATTAACTAAAGTAAAAAGTCATGACCTGCATTATATTGCCATTTTTTTTTTTACATTTCTTTATCATTTAATTTTTTTACACAAGTAAGAATAAGTAAAGAAAGTTTTCTAAACAATGAAGAGGATGATTCATTCCCTGCATTTTGCATAGGATAAATGCCATGTCATTGTGAGCATGTTAGCCTGCTGATACAAGCATTTAGCGTCAATCTAGCCACAGAGAGTCACTGCTGGTAGGCTCTTTCTTGCACATGACAACATGATCAACACAGTTTTAATGATTCTTTGAGTGAAGTCAATTGAAAGCACACACAAAAAACAACAATGTAAGCTTATTGGAATGTGCCACTACAATTATTTAACAACATGGATACCATTAAAATCATCAGTACTTTGTTATGCAACAAAGAGCAGGTTTTAACAATATTAGTATGGGTATTAATTGTGACAGAGAACAGTTTTGGCTAACAGTAAATGTATATATCATCATGTACTGGGAGTTAATTCATGGTTTTGAGGTGGTTATTGTTTGCTCAGTTCTGAGCTAACCAAATGGTGTGTCAGAGAGCTGGGCATGGATCCAAACAGCCAGACAACAGGCCAGTTGACTCCAACCACAGGTGAAGCTGGCTTGGGGCACCACGCAAGGCTGGAAATCTCAAATGTGCCATTCATGAGCCACAAAGACCTCAGCATCACCTTGTTCACAACACAGTGAGCCTGGCCGTCTTCTTTTTGCACTCCTCACCCCTCCTCCTCCTTGTAAAGCCCATCTGAGCAGGAGAAAAGGAAGGCAGGGGGAAGAGGGGAAGGACAGCACCATCACAAACAGAAAGCAAGTTGTTTATGATGAAAGCAGAAGGAGATGCAGAGGAGGAAGACTCTTTCTTTTTTTCCCAAGCCGCTGTTCAACAAGTGAGGGGTGTGTGTGGAGGCGCTTCCCTTCCCTGCCAGTGGTGCGGTGGCGTCCGGCGGCCGCTGTGATTGAAGCTGAATGGACAGCTGCATACGGACAGGAAAGGGAGGGCCTCATGAAAAGGTCCAGGCGGATGGCCCTCGCACCTGCAGGAGAACAGGGTGCAGGCAGCCATGATGAATGTGTGTGTGTGTGTATGTGTGTGTGTGTGTGTGTGCGTGTGTGCCTGTGAGCTAAATTTGATTTCTAGTGCCTGTCTAACAATGTGACTAAACTGAGTAATGAAAGAAAGCAAGCCATGATCGTTTAGGATCTGGTTTCAGTGTCAAGAGAAAAAAAGAGCACCTGCAAGGAGAAGTCAGAAAAGAGGAGAAAGAAAGAAGCTGGTGTCTACCAGCGTACCTCCCTCACTTTTTTTTTTTTATCCAGTATATACAAGGGAAAGAAAAGTGAGCTTGATTTGGGACTGCAGTCTAGCATATCCGCCTGCCAGCTTCCAGGCTCCTTTTGATGAGGGTAGACCAGGGCAGGAGCACCGGTGGCTTCAGGGCAGGGGAAAGACTAGTGTCTTTATGGAGGAAGGGGTACTTTCCATCTGGGCAAAGGCCTTCCAATGTTAGGTCTGCACCTGTGAGCTAAATGCCTCGTCTGTGTGGAGCCATTTCCTGCGGCTGACAGACAGGAAGATAACTCAGCCAAATCCCTGGCACAATTTATCCGCCAGTACAGCATGACAAAACACCCAAAGTGATACTACTGAAAAAAATGGTTAGGAATTCTGCTCTTTGTGTTTGTCAAATGACTGGAATAAACATATTTCCTGAAAATCATTTGATTTTCTTTTACTATCTTCCTTGTGTGGTTTCAGTTTGTTTTTCATAACACAAATTCATAGATTGAATAAGTCTCTTTGTTATCTGTTTATTATACATATCTTCCTAATAATACCAGTATTATTTTAAATGCGGTAAATTACTTCAAAATGATTTAGACTTAGGTTTCAAATTGAAATATTTCCCAGTTTACAAAAAATAAGGTTTATGGCAATGTGTAATAACATTTTATGGCCCACCATTTTATTCGGGTGACTACGGATTAATCTTTTGATAATTCATCAGACTTATTTTAAAGAAATACAGTAAAACGTTTTTTGTTTTTTTTTTAACTATGTTGCAGTACAATGCAAATGGCTTTCATAAAAATGTTATCTTTGGGATTTAATAATATACAGAATTTGACATGATACCAGCGTTGGACCTATCATGTGGCTATTGTTCTCATAAGGTTCCAGGATATATCAAGGGAAATCAGTATGAATGCACTCTAGAATAGAGCCTAGATCGGGCCCAAAAAATCAAGCCCGACCCGACCCGAGCCCGTGCACGTTGTGTCCGAGCCCGGCCCGACCCGACACATTAACTGTAATTATGAGCCCGAACCCGATTTAAACCCGACATTTTTTTAACATGTGGGCTGTTAAAACTGACGTTCTCAACTACAATTCCGAGTTGTTTGAACTGCAGAAATCTGTTTAGAATTATCTTAATGAATGATGCAACAAGTGCACTCAACAAAAGCCGGCACATGTTGTCACGGCCCACGACTTGTTTAAAATGGGTCCATACCTCTGACTTTCCTCCAAACTTGCTCGAAGTTAATTCTCCTGTTTTAATTTTTTTCTTTACATCTTCAAGCTCCATGTTGCTCTTAGGCTACACAATCAGTGATGCCGGTAACGTGTTACTCTATTCTGACCACTTTTTTCAGTAGCGAGAAATCTAACACATTAATATTTCCAAACCAGTAATCAGATTAAAGTTACCTATTCAATTCACTGTGCATTACTATCATTTTTGTCATTTTCCTTAGTAAAAATATATATTTATACTTCTCGGGGAGTGATGTCACGTGTGCAGGTAAATGCAGGTAGCCTGGAGGCTGAACAAATACAACGGACATTTTCACAGTGAGTATGATTTCTTTTAAAAATAAATTCTACTTAAGCAATGAATTTGGACATACTCTGAATTGTGATATGACCAATAGTGGACTTACTGGTGTATGTAGGTTAGGTTACACATGCTAATACTGTTGATCGAACATGATGTACAACTACATGTAGCTAAAGCTAGTCATATTAAGCACTGTTTTGCTAAACTACCCCTTAGTTTAGCAAAACAGTGGAAAAAAGAGGATTCATCACAAATCTGCCCAGCTAGAGAGGGCTTTTCATTTGTGCAGGAGGAAAATCTGCTAACTGACAGCAGCCTTTGGATTGTGGATAGTTCTGTGAAAGGGATGAAAGTAGTAAAAGCAGAGTGTTATTTTTTGTTGTTCTTGCTAATTGTGGCTTTTATTGTGATACATCTTAAAAGTTTGCATTTTTCCTGGTCTGAAATGGCAGCATGACATTTTTTCTTAAAAAGTCATGATGCATAAAATACTGTTAATGTGATTCTGTCTGTATCACCCAGAGACATTTATCTTTTTGACGCTAAGACTTTTCATCAACAGTTGATGACTGTACTGTGATTTGAAGGCGATAAGTGTTTTGTTAAGCTGGCCCATGTCTTAAAAAAATGTGCAAACAAAATGGTCTGGGGGTGCAAAATGTGTAAATTTTAAACCTCTACTAAAACAGGGTTGCTAAAACATTACAGGTTACGCCATGGTCATGGCGGGCAATAGGGGTGGGTGGATCGATCCAAATATTGAAAGTTTCGATACCAAGGTGAGTATTGGTATCGGATCGATACTAGCGCGATGAGATCGATATTTTTGTTGTAGTTTCTCTACGATAAGTTCAGCAAATCACTTGTATTTCTTCACAGAGTTTGTGTGATCGCAGCATCCCTCTCAGTCTGCTCAATGCGCAGTGCTCCTCTCCACCTCTCTCACTCCGCTCACTCAGGTTTACTCTGAAGTATGAATATGGCAGAATATAATAACCCTTTTGTGTATCTGTTGAAGGAACGTTAGTATTCCTATTTAGGTTACATGCAGATTATAGGTTATAGATTTAATTATGTTAAATATTATTTTCTTATTTGGCTCAAATCTTTGTCCTGTGCTTTATTATTATCATAATCATGATCATCTAATTAAAGGCAAAAGTACAAAATCATTTAATGATCAGGAATTTCAAGTAAAAAGTATCGGTATCGGTATCAGCATTGGCAGTACTGGCCCTGTAATTACTTGGTATCAGATCGATACCAAAATTTGCAGTATCGCCCACCCTTTGTGGGCAACCTCCTGCCATGTCTTTACTAAGACTGTGCTTGTTCCTTTAAAACATGGGATAGCCTTAGATCACATCTATCAAGAAATCACACTCAAAAAACTTAGGAAAGATTCAGATCTGCAGAGAGTCTCTCTTTCACGTGTCAGTGTTGCAGTGCCAGCGTAATCTCCACAGAAAAAGAGTTTTTTGAACACCTTGGTCAACAATTGAAAAAACATGAGACTGCAATTTCGGCACTAACATTTATGGAACATTTGCCTCCCACAGAAGCCGAAAGCATACTCCTCACTCACTGCAAGATTTTAAAGAAGACATGCTAAAGAGGTATGCAAGTTCTTCAAATACAGATGATTACAGGGATGTGGATGTCCATGATAATGATGTGAGAGATCTACCAAACCTCATTGAGAAACATTTGGCTTTGTGGTTTCTAAAACTGGAGAGCACTTTTAATGTCTCTAACAGGTGTATGGATGAGGTTGTTGAAGAGTTACATTTTATCTCTTATTCCGCATCAGGTCCCATCATCAAATATACTTTACAGTCTCGTTTGAGGATGCACAATTGTGAGATTGATGAGTCTGTTGTGTCGGACATGGTGACAGAGCTTTGTGATGCCAACCCCTTGACCTCCGCCCTGAGTATTGGTGGTCCACTTTCTTCTGCCTACAAGAAAAGGGCTTATTTTAAGAAGCAGTTTGCTGTGGTTGAACCAGTAGAGTATGTACTCAGTAGGGAAGAAGATAGAAGCTTCCAATATATCCCTATTCTGAAGTCTTCGCTTCAGATTTTGAGCCGGAAAGAGATTCAGGATTTGATATTGCATGACAGAGAAGTTTAAAGTAATGGTGAAACTCAGTACAGGGCATTTTCTGATGGCATTTATTATAAAACAAATGAGTTGTTTTCTGGAGAAGATCCTACCATTGCTATCATTATCAATGTTGATGACTTTGAGATATGCAATCCACTCTGCACATCAAGGAAAAAAACACAAAGTCACAGCTGTGTACTGGGTGTGAGCTGATGTCCCTGCACTGCTCAGATCTTCACTGTCCTCCATCTTCATAGCAGTTCACTGCAAGCCTGATGATGTGAAAGGATTTGGTAACAGTACTGTACTGGAGCCACTGCTCAAGGATCTTGTGAGCTTGAAAGAGGAGGGCCTGTATGTCCCAGCATTAGGCAAAAAAATCAAAGGAACAGTGTTCAGAGCTGTGGCAGACAATCTTGGGGCCCATTCTATTAGGGGATTTGTTCTAAAGTTCTTACGTTTGCAGATTTTGTCAGGGTGAGCAGTCAGAGTTTCAGGTAAAAGAAGTGAGAACAGGGGCAGTTCAACTCAGAACTAAAGTACAGCATGAAATGCATATCCCGTCTATGCAGGAGAATACTGCTTTGACTCATGTCTGTGGAGTCAAAAGGCAATGTGCTCTTACAGAGAATCTGAAGTATTTTAGTGTTTTGTCAGGTTACCAACCTGATGTGTTGCACAATCAGTTTGAGGGTGTAGTCCTGCGAGAGCTGGCTCTATGTCATCAAGTGTTCATCAAGAGTAAATACTTCATTCTTCAACTCAACAAATGCATCAAAACGTTCCTGTACAAATGGTCAATCAAGACTGATGCTCCACAGCAGGTCCCTCTGAATTTTGCAGCAAGTAAAAGTGTTGGAGGGAACGCCCATGAAAACTGGTCATTGCTCCGATTCATGCCCCTCAAAATTGGATCAAAAATCCCTGAGGTTGAACCAGCATGGGAAGTACTTCTAGTGCTCAAAGACGTAGTTGAGCTTGTTGTAAGTCATGTTCACACAGAGGGGACTATTTGTTACCTAGACAGTAGGATCTCTGAACACAGACAGAGGTTTCTCCAGGTTTTCCCACAGGAAAAACTAATCCCCAAACATCATTACCTGAAACATTATCCACAGCTGATCAGGGCCTATGGTCCACTAGTGTTCCTGTGGACTATGCGGTTTGAAGCCAAACACAGCTTTTTTAAGCGTGTTGTCAGGCACACCCACAGCTTTCGAAATATTCTGCTGTCACTTTCCATGAAGCATCAGCTGATGGTTACATATAGCCAGCACGATCCCAGTATCGTGAAACCTGTTTTACAGGCCACACAACTGTCTACTGTAGATGTTACTGTGCCAAGAGAAGATATCCAGGGAGCACTGCAAGCTAAGTTCCCTGGTGAGACACATATCCAAATAGCCAACAATGTGTGTTACAGTGGCACAAAGTATGCCGTTGGAATGATTTTGGCTACACTGTAAGAAAAGTCCGTAAATATACGGCACAATGTACCGTGTTAATGTGAAGGAATTTTCAATAATATTTTTTTACAGGCGTTTTAACCGTATTTTTTAAGGATGCATTGCATTGTGGGAGCATGAAGCGCCGTTAAGTGCTAACATCTGAATGAAGACGTGGTCAGCGGAGGGCATCAAGTTTCAAGTTTCATCTTCGGAGTTGAGGAAACCTTTATTGCACTTCTGTGGTACAAATTATATTTTCTTTCACTAAAATAATCTACTATATACATAGTTATATATAGTTTTAATTAGAAAGAGTTGTCCAGTCTGTGTTAACCTGTCTTTAACGTTACCGTTAACAGTGTTGTGCCTAAACGCGTTCAATGATCATTCATGAACTTGTTCATATTTTGGGCGAACGTAAACTGAACGTACGTATTTCTGCCTGATGAACGTTATTGTGAAAGCGTTCATTCTGGCGTTTGTGAACGGCGCGTTCTCACAGTTTAACTTCGTTCAAGACAGTGCCAGATTTCCATTGAGCCTTCCAGGCGAAAACTGGCTAAAACACACCGTGAACAGGCCTTAATATGTAGTGGAAAAACACCCAATCTGGCTGTTGTGTGTAAATAGGACGCTGGACGAGAGGTTTGTGCAACTCGCTTTACTTTCCATCAAAATGAAACTTAACTATTTCAGACAGAAACAGCTGCACACTAAACATGCAGTGAGGCATTACCAAACTAACACAGATTAATTCGTCCTGAACGGACAGAACACTGGCAACACCAGCCACCACAGAGTTGCACCGCAGCATACGTCATCAACATGCTTAGCATAGAGGCAAAAACAAATACAGGCATATCCTATGCAAAATGTTTTATTCACAAACAAAAATTAGCAAAATCACTACCTAAATTTGCTAATTTTCTCCTGGAACTGAGCTCTTTGCTTAAATCTCTGATTTGGTTAAACAACAAAAAAGAAATACCTTACTGAGTCATTATGAAAAGTTTTTCCCTGAAGCCACTGTCTGAACTATCTATTTATTTATTATTTTATTTTTCCCTTTCTTCTTTATTTATTTACTTATTTATGTATCATTTAATTTTTTTATTTTTTATTTGTACTCTATCCTGTACCACAAACCTGAAAAGGCACATTGAACTAAAGCACCCGGCGAGCCTTTCAAGGTATGTGCAAGTGAATAAAAAATCAAAAGACACGGCAACAGCGAGCCAAAACAGATCCTCTATCACCCAAATTGCATTAACGGCGTACAGTAGCGTCTCCGCTGTCTTCATCTCCCAGCCGCAGCTGGACAACCTGGTTTAGCAGTATATTGTCAGAGAGCTACAGTTTCAGTGTTTAAACTGATAGAACAACTGCTGTCTGTGGTTCTATATGGGCTGTTGCCATAATTTTGAAAAATAACAGCTCGCATCAACATGTTGGAAAAAAAACTATGAACTAGTTCATTTTTGGAACTGTGAACTTAGTTCAAAATTTTGAATTATGAACTATGAACTGAACTAGTTCATTTTAAAATTTGTGAACTGAACTTTGAACTAGTTCATGTAGAAAGAGAACTTTCCCAACACTGACCGTTAACATTACCGTATAAGCCACAGAATGAGCCCTGCATGCTTAAAAATACTTCTACTTCATCCAGTGTGAATGTAGTGGAGTAAAAGTCCAATAAAAACCTCCGAAAAACTACTTAAGTACAGTAACTAAGTACTTGCACTTAGCTAAGACAATTGTGACACTTTTTCTTTGTTTTTTGTTTTTTGCAGTCAAAGTTAAAAAATAAATTAAAATGCAGCACTTTGTTGAACAAAGGCCACACCACTTGTAAAAAGAATATTATAAGGTAGCCAGATTTAAATAGTTATGTTTGCAGTGATTTTCTGAAGTGGATGTCCATATTTTCTATCTTCTAATATCTAAGTTAATATATGTTTAAGGTGATCAACGATTCAAGATTGCTGTCGATCAGGAAGTTGTCAATGACCATATCAACTGCCTCATTGTGGCCCTGAGCTACACTTTCTTTTTGTTTTATGTTTTAAACATAAAATACCCAAAGGAGATGTCAATCACCCTGTGTCATGTTCTGTGTGAGCTTTGCCTGTATTTGCCTTGTTTCCCCCTACTGGCGTTTAAGGGATATTCATTATTTTCCTGTTTAAGTCCAGCCTTTGTTCTGATAGGTGGATTAGGTCACATGACGCTGCCAGGTCATAGTGTAGAGAGTCTGATCAGGAAAAAGCTTTAGCTTCTACATGCAATGCGGCCAGCTTGTAGCTCCAGCTATCATCGTTATTTCCTCCCGCTGTTTGTGCCTAGGAAAAGGATCGCTTGTGAGTTATATTCACATTTTCAGTCAATTCTGTTTTTGCACAGGCGTTGATGTAGTGCATTTTGATACATAACGTAAATGTTTAGTTATTTGCATGTAACTATCACTAATGTTAAGTTAACAGTGAACTACAACTATCTACATTATTTACAAGTTATGTACAGCTATTTACATTATCATCTCTGTGAATATATTATGTTATTTGAGTAACCATTCAGTATTTGATGCTATATTTTTCTGTATCATTTCAGTTTTACAAAATTGTGTCATGAGAATGGAGACAACAGTAAAGACCATTCTACTTTACTCCAGCTTCTGACTTTCTCTTGGAGCTTGTTCACTATCTGTCAATTTGTGTACACACACACACACACACACACACACACAAACACACACACACACACTGAGGACAGAATACCCTGGAATTTATACAAAGGTAAGCAACTCTTTGTTTATGTTTTGAAACGTTATGTATAGAGCATGTTGTTTTGCTGTTTATTAAGTTGGACATTGTAAATACACTTACCAGACACTTCATTAGGTACATCTGTGCGATATAATATACATTCTTCTTTTACAAAGCTTTTACATTTTCAGTTTTTGTTGACATTGTCAGAAAGGTGATGATTATACTTTGTTTATTACTGAGGTCATAGTGAATGTTGGTGGTGTACTTGAGTGCATTATATTGAGTGTTGTCCTTATACGTTATACCAGCGGTCCTCAATAGGCGGCCCCCCCGCATCCGGCCCGCCAGCCTCCTGTTTGTGAACCCCGAACTGTTATTTCTTCATCATGTGTTTTGGTTGGGTCAGCACGTGTACACCGGGACTTGTCTCCATGCCAACGATACACATACAACTGGGTCACTCACCGCTGCGATCGCAACTTTTAACTTTCACTTTCGTTTTCGGAGCAGTTCGCGTATTCACATTTTGCCGGTGGCAAGAGATTGAAATGGCGTTTTTCAAGTAAACTGCTATAACAAAGTGGACAGTGAGAATCGGCAACTCATAGAAGTAGGAACTTAAAATTTGCATTCATTCTTCCTCCAACCAGGACAAGACCCACAGATCTGACGGTGCTGCAATATCACACACTTACGTTATTAGCAAGTCTCATCATGTATTTTCACAACAAGTGTAACGGACGGGGAGTTTCTCCCGGCAAACACCCTTTTACTCACGGTGCCAAAATTTGTATCATCCTTGTTAAAACTCAACACCATTTAATCACAGAAGAAATTACGTGAATTAACCCACAAGCATCTTACATATCATCATATTCACAAACACATTCATGAACCATAATTACACCAACACCAACAGAATACCCAAGAGTCATTGCGCCACAGTCCACAAGGGGCGTTACAATATGCCAGGAGAAGCTGTGATGAAGATTTCCAATTTGAAATGGCGTTATGAGATGAAGCATAGGATTTTTGAAGAGACATTTCCTCAAAATTCAGAGATGAGCAAAACACAAATAAATGCAATGAAATCATCATATCAAGCTGCAAGCAGGATGTTTGTCACATCTATGTCACAATTAAATAAAATAATGCATGACTTAAGTGATGGACACAATGTTTGAAGGCAAACAAAAAGAGGAAATATTCAACTATGTATTTTAATTTATGTTAAAATGGAAATTACATTTTATTTTAGTTCGTATTTTGTTTTTTAGAATGAAAAGGACATTTTGTTTTGAATATTACAGTATTATTGCATGTGGCCTGACCGACCTCAATACATGGACCTTTGAGTCATTGAAAAAAATCTTTGTGGCCCTTTAAGATTTGTATTTGAGTACCCCTGCTTTATACATTTTTAATAGTCGATCAAAAATATATACTCAAATATATAACAGCTGTATAATACCTGTTTATATATTTTGATGGACCATTAAAAATGGAACTGTGACATCCATCAACCTTTGGAGTGGACATTCCTTTTGTCTGATTAGTGTGCAAGCTTTTCCTGCTTTCTTCTGGACCCTGGAGTTCAACCATACATTGAGGAGGACAAAATATTAGGAACACTTTTCTTGCACTCCAGTACACCAGCACCACCCACTACAACCTCAATAATGAATATACAGTATAATTATCACCTTCACTGATCACCTCTGACAGAGCTCTTGCGTTGGATTGCATTAGATTGCACAGGTGGCCTAATGAAGTAGCTGGTGAGTGTATAGTGTAAGACGTATTTCAGCTGACAAACTCACATGACTGAGATGCAAATGGCAACCATTTGAAACATTAAGTTGTAGCATTATTAATGCAATAGCTGAACTGGAAAGTATTAAGTATGGCAATTTGATTATTTCATGGTCGATTTATTTGTCCCCAATTAAGACCAGCCGATTTTCAGCTGATCAGTCATGACCGGTGCCTGGCTGATCAGTCTCTTATATCAGATTTTTAACCAGATTATTAATGGATAAAATGATTTACAAATGTTAATTTATTTAAGTAGTTGTCCTGCCACCCAGTGGGCGGCAGTCGTGGGTGGGGGCCCCGGCGGCCTGATCCCCGGATGGTGACTCTAGCCATGGGGACATAGAATGTCACCTCGCTGGGGGGGAAAGAGCCTGAGCTGGTGCGGGAGGTTGAGCGGTACCGGCTAGAAATAGTCGGGCTCACCTCCACGCACAGTCTGGGCTCTGGAACCCAACTCCTTGAGAGAGGCTGAACTCTCTTCTACTCTGGAGTTGCCCGCGGTGAGAGGCGGCGAGCTGGTGTGGGCTTGCTTATAGCCCCCCAGCTCAGCCGCCATGTGTTGGAGTTCTCCCCGGTGAACGAGAGGGTCGTTTCCCTGCGCCTTCGGGTCAGGGATAGGACTCTCACCGTTGTCTCGGCTTATGGGCCGAACAGCGGTGCAGAGTACCCGGCCTTCTTGGAGTCCCTGGGAGGGGTACTGGAGAGTGCTCCAACCGGGGACTCCGTCGTTCTACTGGGGGACTTCAACGCCCACGTGGGCAGCGACAGTGTTACCTGGAGGGGTGTGATTGGGAGGAACGGCCTCCCCGATCTGAACCCGAGTGGTGTTTTGTTACTGGACTTCTGTGCTAGTCACAGTTTGTCCATAATGAACACCATGTTCAAGCATCAAGGGTGTCCATATGTGCACGTGGCACCAGGACACCCTAGGCCGGGATCAATGATCGACTTTGTGGTCGTGTCATCTGACCTCCGGCTGTATGTCTTGGACACTCGGGTGAAGAGAGGGGCTGAGCTGTCAACTGATCACCACCTGGTGGTGAGTTGGATCCGCTGGCGGGGGAGGAAGCCGGACAGACCTGGCAGACCCAAACGTATCGTGAGGGTCTGCTGGGAACGTCTGGCAGAACCCTCTGCCAGGGAGATCTTTAACTCCCACCTCCGGGAGAGCTTTGACCAGATCCCGAGGGAGGCTGGGGACATTGAGTCCGAATGGACCATGTTCTCCACTTCCATTGTTGATGCAGCTGTCCGGAGCTGTGGCCGTAAGGTCTCCGGTGCCTGTCGCGGCGGCAATCCCCGAACCCGGTGGTGGACCCCGGAAGTAAGGGTTGCTGTCAAGCTGAAGAAGGAGTCCTACCGAGCCTGGCTGGCCCGGGGGACTCTTGAGGCAGCTGACGGGTACCGGCAGGCCAAGCGTGCGGCAGCACGGGCAGTCTCGGAAGCAAAAACTCGGGTCTGGGAAGAGTTCGGGGAGGCCATGGAGGAGGACTACCGGTCGGCCTCGAAGAAATTCTGGCAAACCATCCGGCGCCTCAGGAGGGGGAAGCAGTCCTCCACCAACACTGTTTACAGTGGGGGTGGGGAGCTGTTGACCTCGACTGGGGATTTCGTCAGGCGGTGGAAGGAATACTTCGAGGATCTCCTCAATCCCACTGACACGCCTTCCATAGAGGAAGCAGAGGCTGGGGACTCAGAGGTTGACCAATCCATCACCTAAGCCGAAGTCATTGAGGTAGTTCGGAAGCTCCTCGGTGGCAAAGCACCGGGGGTGGATGAGATCCGCCCTGAGTACCTCAAGTCTCTGGATGTTGTGGGGCTGTCTTGGCTGACACGTCTCTGCAGCGTCGCGTGGCAGTCGGGGACTTTCGTCCTGGCCGTGGAACACTGGACCAGCTTTATACCCTCCGCAGGGTGCTCGAGGGTTCATGGGAGTTTGCCCAACCAGTCCACATGTGTTTTGTGGACTTGGATAAGGCATTCGACCGTGTCCCTCGTGGCATTCTGTGGGAGGTGCTCCGGGAGTACGGGGTCGGAGGTCCTCTGTTAAGGGCTGTATGGTCCCTGTACGACCGGAGCAGGAGCTTGGTTCGCATTGCCGGCAGTAAGTCAGACCTGTTCCCAGTGCATGTTGGACTCCGGCAGGGCTGCCCTTTGTCACCGGTTCTGTTCATTATTTTTATGGACAGAATTTCTAGGCGCAGCCACGGGCCGGAGGGGATCTGGTTCGGGAGCCACTGGATCTCATCTCTGCTTTTCGCGGATGATGTGGTCTTGTTGGCTCCTTCGAGCCAGGACCTCCAGCATGTCCTGGGGCGGTTTGCAGCCGAGTGTGAAGCGGCTGGGATGAGAATCAGCACCTCCAAATCCGAGGCCATGGTTCTCGACCGGAAAAAGGTGGCTTGCTCCCTCCAGGTGGGAGGAGAGTTCCTGCCTCAAGTGGAGGAGTTTAAGTATCTTGGGGTCTTGTTCACGAGTGAGGGAAGGATGGAGCGTGAGATTGACAGGCGGATCGGTGCAGCGGCCTCAGTAATGCGGTCGTTGTATCGGTCTGTCGTGGTGAAGAGAGAGCTGAGCCGAAAGGCGAAGCTCTCGATTTACCAGTCAATCTACGTTCCGACCCTCACCTATGGCCATGAACTTTGGGTCATGACTGAAAGAATAAGATCCCGGATACAAGCGGCCGAAATGAGTTTCCTCCGCAGGGTGGCAGGGCGCTCCTTTAGAGATAGGGTGAAGAGCTCTGTCACCCGGGAGGAGCTCGGAGTAGAGCCGCTGCTCCTCCACATCGAGAGGAGCCAGCTGAGGTGGCTCGGGCATCTGTTTCGGATGCCCCCGGGACGCCTCCCTCGGGAGGTGTTCCTGGCATGTCCCGCCGGGAGGAGACCCCGGGGAAGACCCAGGACACGCTGGTGTGACTATGTCACTCAGCTGGCCTGGGAACACCTTGGGATCCTCCCGGAAGAGCTGGAGGCAGTGGCCAGGGAGAGGGAAGTCTGGGTGTCTGTTGGAAAAATTATGCTTATGTTACCAGTTTCTTGCATTGCATTGATATAACCTGCTTGCCTTCCTTCATATGTTTGTGGAAATGTACCGAGCTCCTGGAAAAGTACTGCGAAGAAACACACTCACCCTCCGGCGGGACCACAAGGCCTCGAATGGCATCTTGTGTGAAAAACTGATGGTGGACATCATAAGAATGTTTGTGTGAAGGATAGATGCTGAAGGCCATAGGTCCGAAAGTGTGTACGTGTACTTCTCCATCGTGCATAACAACTGTATGACTCATATGTACTGTCAAAGAACCAATCATATGCAATCACGCCCAAATGTATACAATAAAAGATGTGCATGGGGAAGAGCTCGTTGGAACTCAGGAGCCCAGACTTTGTGTGCTGACTTCTGCTCTTCCCCTTTGCAAAGAAAGACAATCTCCGTGTCCGTGTCTCATTTCTTAACAGATTTAAACCCAACAGTGTCCCTGCTCAGGCAGCTGCCCCCGCGACCCGGCCCCGGATCAGCGGACGATAATGGATGGATGGATGGATAGTTGTCCTGTAATGGAACAATACTCAAATTGGATTTACGAGGATTTTTCCGTCTCAACTTGATCTGCAGTTTCATTCATTTCATTACTTGTGTAGCTAAAAAAATAATCTACTTCTTTAAGAGTTTTCCTGGGAATAAATACTGAGCGAGGGTCAAAGGCAGAGCAGAAGGGGACCAAACACCAGCACATTCCTCCAAGACTGCTGAAGTTCCTGTCTGAACTAAACAACTTCGAAAATCCATGGATGGCAATTTGAGCTGTTTTACTGTTGATGATGATTTTTGCCATGTATTTGGAAATGTTAAAAAAATAATAGCTTTAATAGCTGTTTTACTTGTTTGTGACCACATTTGGTGCGACACCATTATTGTCATGTTATTAATGAATGTATAGTTGTTTACTCTGTTTGTTGCTGTTTAAACAATCTTCTACAAAATGAGCACTTTTTAATAGTGCTTTGCACATAGTTCAATGAATTGTCATTCAATGTATTGTTTTAGTCTGTTATGTGTTTAAAGCTAACACAAAACATTGAATGAACTAGGGATGCCCCGATCATTTCTTAATCTTCCTCTCCAACAAATATTGGAATTCTCAGATCTCATATGATGATCTATTGAGCCATCCCTAGAATGCACTTTATGAATCTTAATTTTAATGTTTTTATTTTGTTTTATTCTGTTTGGTGCTGTTTTAAAGCAAAAAGTCTAATCCAATACATGGTGCTTTGCATATTGTTAAAATACCGTATTGACCCGAATATAGGACAAGGTTTTTTTCGATGAAAATTATGTGAAAATTATAATCGGGGTCTAACCGTTGACATATGCTGATAGCTGTCTGGGTCGCTACGCGACCGCAACGGCAGAGGGCGCTAGCTTATTGTAGAGACGTGGCTGGGGTTATCTGTCAATCACAGCGGAGAAGAAGTGACAGGAGATGAAAAATGGAGAGACGCGGTGATTTTACGGAGCAAAGTGGATCCAAAGTGGGGCAAGTTAACAGACATCTGAGGCGGAGCTATGATGCTAATTTTAAGATAATGGTGGTCAATGCAGTGGAGGCACCAAACAACTGTCAGCCAGCCAAGAAATATGGAGTTACGGAGTGTAACGTCCGAAGATGGCGGGTCCAAAAAGACCATCTGGAAACGCTAACAGTAAGAGAAAAGCTTATCGTGGTCCTCTAAGCGGCCGCTTCCAAGAGATTGACAGGAGGGTATGTGAGTTTGTTATTGAGAGACGAATTTTGGTTATCAGAGTCCTTTTCTGAAGATTAGTCTTGAAAAGAGGGGTCGTCTTATAATCAGGGTCGTCCTATATTCGGGTCAATAAGGTAATTCGTAAAAAACTTTTAATTAAAAAATGTAGCCATTGAATGCACTTTTATGCATATCCGTCATGGCATAAACAATAAACATGTTCAATTTAAATATGTTGTAGTGATTGTATTTGATCATGTTGCTGTATTAGATGTTTAGTTATTTTAACTCATTACATTACATTACATTGGCCTGGTGATGGATACCATTTGTCATTGTATTTTAGCATTAGAGTGAAAAAAAATACATGTTTATTTACCAGAACATGTAGGCTGCTACCGACTATTCAGAAATTTATGTTTCAGATTTAAAGAAACCGTCCATAGAAATGGTACAGATTTTTCAGTGGTGAAGACATTTCTTGGTAGCAAATGCTACTGAGGATATACTGTAAATCTACAGAATTATCCGTTGTAGAATTAACAGAATTGTCTGTGAATAAACAGAGAATATACCGTAAATCTACAGAATTATCCTTTGTAGGATTAACAGAAGTGGCTGTGAATAAACAGAGAATATACCGTAAATCTACAGAATTATCCTTTGTAGGATTAACAGAAGTGTCTGTGAATAAACAGAGAATATACCGTAAATCTACAGAATTTTCCGTTGTAGGATTAACAGAAGTGTCTGTGAATAAACAGAGAATATACCGTAAATCTACAGAATTATCCTTTGTAGGATTAACACAAGTGTCTGTGAATAAACAGAGAATATACCGTAAATCTACAGAATTATCCTTTGTAGGATTAACAGAAGTGTCTGTGAATAAACAGAGAATATACCGTAAATTCACAAAATTATCCGTTCTAGGATTAACAAAAGTGTCCGTGACATTAAGGGATACATTCCTGGTAATTTTCTGCCAGGACTTTATCCATTTTTTTACGGATTTTTTTTTTTTTTTACAGTGTAATGGCTCAACAGGTGGTCTGACTTTGGAGAGTTGATCCAAATTGCTGTTGCGAAGGGAACTCTCGTAAACCGTCCATAGAAATGGTACAGATTTTTCAGTGGTGAAGACATTTCTTGGTAGCAAATGCTACTGAGGATATACTGTAAATCTACAGAATTATCCGTTGTAGGATTAACAGAATTGTCTGTGAATAAACAGAGAATATAATGTAGATCTACAGAATTATCCTTTGTAGGATTAACAGAAGTGTCTGTGAATAAACAGAAAATATACCGTAAATCTACAGAATTATCCGTTGTAGGATTAACAGAAGTGTCTGTGAATAAACAGAGAATATACCGTAAATTCACAAAATGATCCGTTCTAGGATTAACAAAAGTGTCCGTGACATTACCGGATAAATTCCTGGTAATTTTCTGCCGGGACTTTATCCATTTTTTTTACGGATTTTTTTTTTTTTTACAGTGTAATAGCTCAACAGGTGGTCTGACTTTGGAGAGTTGATCCAAATTGCTGTTGCGAAGGGAACTCTTGTATTCATCGTGAAATGCTTGAGTGCCTGGTCAGTTGAGCATCTCAGGAGCTATGTCCTTGAGAAAACTTGCACAGTGAAAGTGCTAGAGCCTGCAGAGCTGTCCAACATGTTCCCTTTAACACACTTACAGGTTTGGTGTAAAAAGCATTGTAAGCCTGAAACGCTACATTTCTGTTACATAGATTGCCAACATAATCTTGACATGTCATGGCTGGAACAAAAATACAGTAGTACAGTAGTACACTTACAGGGTACTTCTGTACTCCTAATAACCAAAGGATTGCTTTTACTGTTATGAGCTGATACATTAAAAGAACTTAGGGCAGGATCAAGAAATAAGACTCAATAGTGACACGACGGCCGTTAGGGTAACTGCAGCCATCAGCCAAGCCGGTGCATGAACTCTTCACAGCAGTACAGCTGATGCTGTGATACTTTGTTGTGCTTTTATTTTGTTGTGAAAGGACCGCCAAGTCCGATTTATGGTTACCCGTACTGTGTGTTAACTGTGTTTGCTACGCTCGCTAGGAGCTCATTCAGGCTAATCCAGCCAGTACAGTCTTGCCGCCGTGTGTGACCACAAGATGTCGTATTCCGGCTCGATCAGCGGACAACAAACGAACCTCGATTCGCTTGCCGGCCACTGTTCGAGGGAGAGACGACCGCTGTGCGCCCACTGTTGTTGCGTTTGTTTCTTTGTTGTCTGCGAAGCCCCGCTTAGCTTCTTCCCTCTTTTACTAACACACACACACACACACACCGAGATACACATACTCTTTAGGGCGATCTGTTGTAAACTTATAGTTAACAACCCCGCTATAACATAAGACGTGTGTCCAGCATATTCCCTTTATTGACTGTAAAGACGGACTTCCCCGGTAGCACGGCTACCTTCTTGGGACTGTGGCTATCACCCCTGTAAATAAACCCCTCGTGTGACCAAACCTCACACGAGATCAAAGACGGTGCAACCGCTGCCTTTGTTCAAACCTCGCGCGCACGTGTAGTGATCATCTTTGGTCGATACAGTCACAGCCGCCATTTTTGAATTCCAGGTATATGAATCAGTGAATCTGAATTCATCATCTCGGAATTCGCGCTCTCGCATGACACTAAGTCACGTCCGGTGCATCCCTGTAGTCTCTCCGACGAGACTTCCCAAGTCACGCCCACCAAATTTGTAGTCCGGCGAACGTGACTTTCCAAGCCACATTCGGCCATCTTTGTAGTCTTTATTGGGGACTTCCTGCCACACACACACACACACACGCCTCCACCCAGGTACCTGTTTAGCTTGCTTATGTTTTGATGTTGCTAGCTGTGTGAAGGAAATTGTTGTTTGTTAAAGTAAGTGGTTTGTTCTGTGGAGAAAGCTTTAATGAACACTGTTGACTTTAAATGAGCAGCATCTGTGATTATTTTGCACAATCCCATATTGTAATAACTGCTGGTTGAGATGGTCAGTGCTCGGATTCACACCTTCCCTATTGTCTAATTACTGATAATTTCATAATATTGACAAGTTGACTAATTTTCAGGCTATGAAACTCAAAGGTAAATCATTTGATTATTGATCCCTGATTTCAGGGTGGTGCCCCGTGTTCATTAATGACTCATAGTTACCTAGGTTTCATTAATCAACTATAATACATTTAATTAATTAATTATAACATATTAATTAATAATCAATAATCAATAATGATTCCCAACAAATAGCACTGCGCCATAACAAAGTAAATCCTAGAAAAACAGAAATGTCAATATGTCATAACTGGTATTATAATGAGTTGATTCAGAATAAAAATAACATCAAATAAAATCATAACATCCCTTTGAGGAGGATTACTAAAGTATTGTTCTCAATGTTTTTGTTTCAGGATTTGGAATTGACTCTGGAAGGAGTGGCACACATGGAGGACATTTCAGAGGAGTATGTGGGTCAGCCTGACCAAGACTCTGATGAGTCATGGGAAAGTGGGAAACCAGGGGGTAAAGGCAAAGGCGGGAGAGGAAAAGGGAAAGGAAGAGGTCGTTCTGAAGGTCGAGGAAGGACACGGACAAGGGGTGAAGGCAGCAGGTCGCGGTCCAGAGCTCCTTCCAGAGCACCAGGCAGCGCACTGGAGCTCTCAGGGAGGCACAGCTTAGAGCTGCCAGTATAGCTGGGATGCAGGTTGGTTAAAAAAAATCTTGTTATATGAATGAATGAGTGAAAGAACACAGACTTGAAATATGAATCTAGCCATGTAAACATATTTTATGGATCAATTTCTAGACAGCTTTACAACATCTGAACCAGGAGGAGAGAGATGTCGTTCTCCAGTCAGTCGTGACCCGCCTACCAGGGGTGATGCTGGACATCCTGGAGTTCCGGCAACAGGCACCAGGACCAAATCTTCCAGACAGAGGGCAGCCTGCATGGTGCACCTGCCTGAACTGCTGACGCATGCCAACCCAAATGGAGAACTTGAGCTGTGGCAGGCTGCGGACCAGTGTCTGAGCAGGAGTGCCCACCTGGAGATGTACTGCCTGGATGAGGGTACAACTGCGTCTGGTTAGGATGACGTGGAACGACATCTTTGCTCTGGAGGACAGCCAAGATGTGGGCAGCGATAACCGAGAGTTTCGGTTTGCTGCCTTCCGGCAATTTACTATCTGGCAGAATGGGCATCTAGGAAGAGCGAACCAGAGGCCGATACTGAGCTGCTGTGTTCTTCGTATCTGGGCAAAATTCCCTGACCCTTTTGCAAACTACACAGGTTACAAAGAAGCTCCATTTAGGGTGCCTGACTAATATTTTCTCCTGTTTTATTTACCTGTGACCACAATACCTCAAAAAACAACATTTTTTAGCCAAAGATTCCACTTTCGTCCAAAACTAAAAAATATTTATGTACTTTCTATATTTTTATATTCATTTTCAAAGTTTACAGTAAAAAGGAAGTATTTTTCAAATTTGCAGTATGTACATAGTTTTATTTTGTATTTCTTTGTATATGTTTATGATAAAATAAATGTGTGGTAAACAAGATGGTCTTGTCTTCTCTCTTTTGTTGCTCACATCTCTGGATCATGTAGCTTTATGGAGAGAAGAGAACAGTAGCGTTTAGAACACATACCAATGCTCCATAATCAAATCTGGTAATTATTATTTTTAACTCTACCCTGGCAGAACAGATATATCTAATGGCTTGATACTGATAATTTGAGCATTACATAGTATCAGTCTTTCAAAAGAATAAGCAGTGTATTATAATTGGTGATAGTGAGCAGAAGATCTAAACTTTTCTGCAGTATTGGACATTAGTACAAGACTGTGAGACTGACTTCTAAAAGTGTTTTATTTCAAAGAGGTATGTTTTGACTTGACCTGCAAAACAATAACAAACATTATCTGAAATTGATCAGACATGAATGTGGGATGTAGGTGAATGACATACCTGTCCTCTGCGAATCTGTGTCTGGACCAGTTCTACCGTTGCGGGGGGGCACAACTCCTGCAAGATTTCCAAGATGCCTTGGGTCACCTGGCCAGCGTTTTGCTTTTCTTAGGTGCGCCCCTCCATCTATACGCTTCCTTAGGATGCAATGCTGCAGCTCAGGGATGTAGCTGTAGTCTTTTGCGACCTTTACTGTTTGGGCACAGTAATTGCCCGACTTCTTGCTGTAGAGTCTCTTGTATCTAAAAGACAACAGTTTAAAGATTTACTGCATTTACTGTCCCCCTCTCTCCCCTACCTTTCCCATCAACCAACAATCCAGCCAAATCATTTATGTAGTGACAGATTATACTAAGTCAAGTTATTTTGTAGTACAGATCATGTTCAGTTGTCTTGAGGATTGCAAAGGCAATCAGTAAAATGTGAGACTCACGATTTCTCATTATTCTGGCCGATGTAATCTGGTCGGCGGTTGTGGTGGTTGTAGTCTAATGCAGCGAGAAGGCACCTTGCCTCATAGACAGGAGGAGAGAAGGCAAACCTGGGTGTGTTGGGGGGACAAAAGAGGTAAAAGAGATTAACCAAATCAAATCTGCAAGGGCTCCATTCTCTTGGGCATAGGGCTCACTTGAAAAATCTCTTCATTTGTATGGGACCAGGATAACTCAGTAATTTCAAGCGTTCTTTGTAATTATAACAAAAAAAGTGAATTAATCAAATAATAATCAAATTACCTTTTTCTAGCATACATGTGAATGCAATTCTGAAAAACTCTCAAGGTCTGAAGTTGACCTGTAATGTAAAGCAAAGCTAAAACTTTTGAAGAATATTTTTATGATTCCCTGCTACCTTGTAATTTGCCATTGATACTATAGATGTTCTGCTAATGGAAAGAATGGAAAAAATATTCTGACAGACAAGACAATTTTATTAATTTACCAAAAGGTCAGATACTTTGCGACATCCTTGAACCAGCGTCTGTTGAACATGACTCGTTGAAGAGCCTCATGTGGTGCAGAGCCTGGCACATGAGCTCTTTACCACGGGTCGCCTCATCAAGTGGTCCATGGTCACATTTGCCACAGGTCCATTCATGCTTCCCCGTGACATGATAAAGCACGCCCATCCACATATCCTTCAACAAAATAAAAGTTTGAGAAGAAAAACATTTGTCATGACAGAAATGCTCCTCAACCACCAGAAGCAAGTAGGGTAGCAATCATCCGAGCAGAAAAATAATTACTTCTATGATTTACTATGATTTGAAGTGTTGAATAAACATTTTCATAAAGCAAGCATATTTGCCTAACCCTAACCCTTTCTTATGTTGTTAAAAGTATTCAGGACATGAGAAAAATACATTAAGGTACATTTAGAACAGAAAAAAATGTGGCAAAAAAATTGCGATTAATTTGCGATCAGTCACAAGTTAACTATGGACAAAATGCGATTAATCGCAATTAAAAAAATTAATCATTTGACAGCCCTAGAAATAACTACTACTACTTACATTGAACATATCACAATGTTCGGCTTTCTGGCAAATATACCAAGATTGGTTGAAGATGTACCTCAGCCACACAAGTATGATGGAATGACCCTTTACAATCCCAGCCTGTGAAGCAAAAAGGAAAAATAACAAGAAAAAAAATCTGTTTTTATTGTTATTCACAAAAAGTAAAGACAGTAATATCCACTTATAGTATATTTACCGCATGAAGTTTCTTGGTCAAATTTTTTGCCCCATGCCATATGTCCAATGAATGTAGTACACCTTTGTCTTTGTATCTCCCTTTCTTAGGGTCTGAAATAAACAAAAACATAGTAAGGCTTGTTCACAATATTAGATTATTAAATTGTTATAATTTTGGCAATTGTTATATAGAGATGAGAAATGACGGTCTCCATAACCAGTCGTGCAAGTTTCTAATTTTTGTAATAAATATACTCACCCATCAGGGCTTTAATCTGCATGTGTGCGTCTGTGACAATCTCGGTGATGTTTAGGTCCTCCAAAAGGCTGTCAAATGTCTGCATAAAGGCATGCTTCTCCATGATCACACTGTTATAGAGTCGATGAAGTAATGGTTCTGCATTAGTGAGAATGTTTTTGTAGACACTAAGCCGATATTCATATACCGGAAGAAGAGGGCAATCTTTGAAAAGTTATTGCCAGAGAGGAGTATGTTTGTGGCGACCATGAAGTCCCCTTCTTGCATGGAATACTTCAGGACAGGCTGGCTGTTTCACTTCCACAGCTTATGCCCATGAATGCAAAACTAGAAAAGAAAGAAAACACAAGATTCACTTTAGGCCATAAAATCAAATAAACATGTTTTCATTTCAAATGTGTACACATATAAAAGTATTTCAATTCCTTGTGGACTCACTATGTGACGGTGCAGTAATACACAGTAGCAAATATGTTTTATAAGGAAATACAATACACTGTAAATTCTAACTAGTTCAGTTTACTTGCAAAAAGTCGGGAAACCAATTGCCTCATTTTTTTTAAAGTAAACTTCCAAGCGAAATTAAAGTCAAACTAATAAACAACTGAAAGTTAGGTGAACAGATAGTTTTTAAGTAAGTTTACTTAGATTTCAAGTAAGCTTACTGAATGACTGCAATTAAGTTTACTCTTAGATTTCAAGTAAGCTTACCGAATGACTACAAGTAAGTTTACTCTTAGACCTTCATTTATCTTACTAAAGACAAGCTATGGTTACTTGGATAAAGTGAGGCAATCAGTTTCCCAACTTTTTTCAAGTAAACTGAATATGTTAGAATAAGTAGCCACAATTAGCTTCAACTTTCAGTGGGTAAGCAGTAACAAAGTACAACCTTGAACTTTGACAAGAGTTTATTAACAAACCCATATGCATAAACAGATGCATATGTGAACAGCCTGTGCAGTGCTGTAGCCAGTGCAGTACATCAGGATGAAAGTCCCATCACAGTAATAAAAAAAATTCAAATAGATAATAACCATCTCTCAATGGATCTGATAAAACAATGAGGTAGATAAAACATAGAAATAGTTTGCTTTTTCCCCTAGCTCCGTATACAAAAAGCATCAAATGCAGGTACCGTTAGACAAGAAGTTTCAATGAAATAGCACTGGGTTACTTCAGTTGATACCTTGAAAAAAAGGTACTGAGTACCGATTAATACTAACAGAACATATTTACAAAAAATGACAAAAAAACTTAAAAAAGACAATATAAAAACTCGAGTTAGGTCCTATGTAGTGCCTCACAACATTGGAGTGGCAATGTTATTCTTCAATTTAAAGTAGTGCATTTGTTTGCAACAGCAGGTAGCACGATCACCTTCCACGTATTTGGCATGAACAATCTAAGTCAGAAGCAGGTTTTTTAGTGTTTGTAGTTTGGGTTTCAGAGACTTGCCTCCTAATGAAACAAACACCCACTGAATAAATTCAAAGGTGTTCTGCATGGCCTTTGGACAGGGGCCGTTCTAGGGGGGGCCAACAGGGGCCAGTGCCCCCGTAACTCTGAGTCTGGACCCCCCTGTGGCCCCCCTGACAGGGAGTCTGCATCAATAATACAATGACAGATTTCTTGCAATGATTTTGTTTTGAAGGGAAAGGCTGAAATAAAGTGTCTCAGCAGTTTACTACCCAATCAAAATTGCTGAAATTGTAAACACTGTTTTGTCTGAATGAGGGATTTATCTTTTTTTCCTGGGTTGTATGTGCCCCCTAACAAAAAAGCCGGCCCCGACCTGGCCCCCCTATTAAAACTGGTCTAGAACCGCCACTGCCTTTGGATAGTCCAAATTCAGAGCATAGATCAAACCAAATAGGACACATACAGCTTTTGGCAGATCTGGCAGACCATCGACGGCAATCCGTCCCTCCAGAATGATGGCTTTTTCACCTTCCAAGTGTAAGGAGTTTGGAGTCAGGCCTGGTTCGTCTTCTGGGATTACAGAGAGCACTGCAACTGCAAACTGGCTGATATCTGCATCTACATCATCTGCCTAAGAAAAGAAAAAGGAAAAAAATCTGTTATATATCCTTCATGCACCACGTCACCAATCTTGGCACACTATTGTAACTTAAATATTCATTGGAGTGACCATGAGGTGCTTTGTCCTCCAACTTTTATTAGCACAACACCCTTGAATCACAGGTAAAGCGGTGTTACTGAAATAAGTTGAAATAACATGGCTCATCTACATGCATGCTAAAAGCTTAGAACCCACACACGGCATTAACTAAATTATACCAACATAGGTTAATGATTCAAAGCAACCATTACCCAGCAGATTGTTATGTTATGCGTTAGGGATGTTCGATATTATCGGTTCACCGATATTATGACAATGTAGCCACAAGTCTCATCTATAGATGTGTGTAAGATTTGGACCTGAATCAATGAAAAATACTGCTGAATACCCAAATACAATGGTTGTCAGCTGTAAAAAAAAAAAAGGAAAAAGTTTTTTAAGTCAATAAGCAGTATCAGTACATAGGACAAGGGCTAGGTGATATGACTTCAAATCAATCATGATTATTTAAATTCTTTTTTTTGGTCACTGAACTTGTTTTTCTGTAGTGTTTACACTTGACTTTTTGATCTCTGTCATCTTCACTGAAGCCAAAATGTGTCCAAACGACAAACATAGAATTCTTTTTAGCTATCAGCTTGTCCGATTGAGGCTCATTTGTTAGCTCTGTTTGTGCTCATGTCATCAATACCACCAGCATTGAGTGAATGAGGGCTACTTGGACAGAACAGAGGTAGAACACATACATATTGAGGAAAGTATTAACCAGTTAACCTAGATGAGCAAGAACAAGTCGGTGAGAGGTTCTAAGTTTCGGCTTCAGTACATTTTCAGTTTATTGCCCAGCCCTAAGCAGTACCATTAAAATCTTAATGATACCTGCCCCTATCAATTAAAAATGAGATCGCATAGAGGTATGTATTGAAATTAATCATACAGTCTTACTACAACCACAACTCTCTTCATAATGACAATTTTCTTCTTTTATGCCCTGACTTCAAAACTAAGTCATACAAATAATTGTTTGTGAATTACACTAATATGAATGACACTAATGTAGTAACACGACTTACAAAGCATGTCCGGAAAAACTGGTCTGGGTCATCCCCAAGAAGGACTGGAAGGCCACGGAGAACTACTGTGCGCTGTTATGTTACATCAGACGTCTAAGAGGGAGGGAGAGAGAGATTGTGGGGTGAGTGTGGATAGCGAGAGCAAGACAGACAGACAGTGGGGTAACAAACATTTTCGGGCAAGATCTTTAATGGTATTTGTAATAGATAAGAAATGCATAACTCGAGCCTTCACAAAAACATTCAACTTTAACCTCTTTCTATATCTTAAACTGTTCAGTAGTTATTACATTGCAAACACTTTGTGGAATAACAATAATAATCATAATGGAGAAGTAAATGAGTGCCATACCTTTGAGCCAGTTTGTCCCAAGAATTCATGTAGAATTTTCCCCTGTGCACCGCCTTTGGACCGGAATATCTCCAGGAAGCGTGCTGTGTGGAGATCAAGGGCTGTGTAGAATTCTTGCTTTAGATTTTTCGCAGAAATTCGGCTGAATTCTGCAAAAATCTAAACACAAACATGATTTTTCTTAATCTAGAAACCAATTCATAAAGGCTCTTGGGATTGAAACATTATCAAATTATAAAATTTGAGGGGGAAAAACTACCTGATTCTCTGTGAAGAGCCCTGGCCACCTCTCCAAGATCTCACTGACAGGTGGCTCGGAGTGGACCAGCTCCTTCCTCCTCATAACAAACGTGTAGCTCATTCGTTGCTCAATCATGGTCCGGTTTGGAAACTTTTTTTTCATTTCTTCAACAGCTTCCACTCTCTTTGACTCTAGACTGTCTTCATTCTCACCTTCTGGGAAATTTGGCAAGAAATTTAACTCACATCTCTTTGGTTTTTTAATGCCTCTGTTGTAGACACTTTTGCCTGATGATTCTCCCCCTCGTTTTAATGCTATGTCACTGCAGCCATGCTTCCTCATTTTTGTCCTGTAGTTTGCCATCTTAAATTAAACTGTTCTTCCAGCCAATCCAGCCGGTTGAGGAGCCTGGTTCTGTTAAGCAGGGATGAGTCTTGATCAGGGCTTCAGCAACTTGATTGAAGTTGTGCTCACTGGGATATTCCTTGTATGTGTACATTGTTCCAGCTAGTCCTTCCAGAATGTCATGCTTCAAATCTCTCCCCACGTCTAGACGGTTTCCATCGTTCATGAAGGCAGCATTCTCTAGACGGAGCCAGTGATCCACATGAACAGAGAATCTTGGTATTTCAAAGTTCTCTGGCCATTCTTTTTTAAGTGCTGTTGACGATGATTGATCAGATAATTGATCAGAATGCACTGATTCTCCCTGACTGGAGTCTGGTATAGGAACAGGCGACGTAAGAACGGGGAATATCTTCAGTGTTGCTCTATCAGGTAAATAGCTGATGTCAGTAAAGGTTACACAAGGCATTATTGAAGTCAGGGTCTTCATATTGGATGGTGAATTTATATTTAAGTTCCAGACGCCCTTCCAACAGCTTTATCAGTGTGTCGATGTCATCTGGCTTTTCAGGAAGAGTGATTTTTTGTATATCGCTATCTTGGACAATAACTCGAACGATCATCACCATAGTTACAAGATATTCTGTACAAAAACAAGTAAATAAATGAAAAGGGTTATGATGAGAGTTTCAGGATATTTACTTCATTCACATATAAGGCCTCACCATTTAGCAGTTGATATAGTGCTTCAAAGTGACAAGTAACCTACCCTGGATTTGGTAAGCTGCTAAAGGGAAGGGATCATTCAGTTCAGAGGGCTGAACAACTGACAGAGAGTGCAGCCTGCTGCACAATTCAAAAGAGCGCAAATGCTCAATGTACCATGCAGTCTGAGGTCTGCAGAGAAACAGAATGTCAGAATTTACTGTCAAAATCTTCACAATTTGCATGAAGTCTGGGAGACCTGAACACAATCCAACCGATACGACCATGTTTGGGCAGTACTGGATGCCATCAATGTGAACATTAGATGCAACAAGCACAGTACTACATCCAGTGCTCTTCAGGCGTAGATGTTCTTAAATATCGTCAGGGAATGATGTGATGAGTGAACTGCTGACCCTGTTCATTTGGACCTTCGGCTTGAAAAATGAGCTGGCATCCATGTGATAGGCTATCATCCTTTGATGCTTGTTTGCCAGTGTTAAGGGGACATTTTTTGAAGTTCTGAGCATCTCTGATCACTTTCTTAAAGAATTTGTGCTTGCCTTCAAATCTGATTGTCCACACATTTCTGAGTGGTCCATACATCCTCATCAACTGAGGATAGTGTTCTATGTGATGATGTTTTGGACGCAGTTTAAAGTTTGGAAAAACTTCTCTAAGCAAAGCCCTGTGTTCTGAAATCTTGCAATCTAAAAACTGAATTGAGTCCTCAGTAAACTGGAAAGACACAGCCAATTCGAGTATGTCTTTCAGTAGCATTAAGATTTCCCACACTCAAAAAAATAATCAAGCCTAAAACGTTGACTTTATGTATTTTAATTACATGTAAATTTTCCATCTAATTTTATTACATAAGTTCAGAGTAAAGTGTTGCATTAAATGCAGTGTTTTTATATCACATTGAGTTAATGTGAATAAATTTAATAACTTGGTGAGATTTGATTAAATTAAATTAATGCAAACTTGCACATAAACCTTATGTGTTTATTCAGCTACCGTTAAGGGGAACTTATACATAAAAGTGATGTATTCCAAATTGGTTATTCTACACATACACGCATAGTTCTGAAAACTGCATCACAAACAATTAAATGCGACCGTGGCTCAGTTAATAGAGCGGGTCGGTCCATGTTCAGAGGGTCTGCGGTTCGATCCCCGCCCGGCCAACTGCGTCATGGTCGTAACTGCATGAAAAGTGGGATTTTCGTCCGTGAACGCCCAGGATTCTCCCGAATGGCTCTAATTAGCATATATATATATACACATATATATATATATATATATATATATATATATATACACATATATACACATACATACACACATATACATATACACACACATATATATATATATATATATATGCTTGTTTAAAAGTATATAAATAAATATATATAAAAATTGTATTGTATTGGATGAAACCACTACTTTTAAACAAGCATATATATCTCATCAAACACATGAATGAATTTATTGAGGAAAGGAAAATTTGCCAGGAAGGTGCTATTCATTCAAAGACAGAGCTTTATTAGCACAAACACACAACTATGTACAAAGCATCGGAGCTGTGGGTAACTGCCGGCCTCCTGTATGAATTCTGTCCGTTTTGCAGACGTCTGTGGTGCGTCGCTCTGTACTTCGGAATCGCCTCTAATCTCGACTGCAGCGCGGCACAAAGCTCGGTGAGCTCCTGGCTCCATCCAGACACCCCGCCGTCTTCCTCCTCAGACATCAGGTCCATTGTGGCGCACTTGCAATGGTCCACCTCATCCTCATCTAGCACACAATCTGGCTTCCAGCAGCTGTAAAAACAATCAATAAAGACAATCAGTACTGCGCGATGCACTGCATATGGACACATCACATCTTTTAATGCACCTGAAAAATAGTCACATTGACCAAAAACGGATCTAATCTAATAAATCTTACCCTCTTTGACTCCGAGCTGAACTCCTCACAGCTTCCGCCTGCGATGCAAGATCTGGTTGTTTGTACCTGAAGCTCCTGCGTACCGTCTCTGAATGTCTTACAGGCAGCTGGAAAACAATTAAAAAAGAAAGGTATAACGGTATATATATAAAAAAAAAAAAAAAAAAAAAAAAAAAAACACGAGTCACAGTAAAATTAAACAAGGAAGGAGAAAACAGTAAACGTTACTTACACACGATGGCGTCATTATCGGCATCATGTAAATCTGGACTTGCAGACATAGCTCCGAGCTAATAGGAGGTCACGGCCTCGTTGTGATGCGAGGTTAGTCTGTGAGAACAAAATGCTTGCAGCGATAAACCTCCGTGTCCCTCGGCGGCAGCGAAGCGCCTCCGTCGGTGACACTCTCTGTGGCGACCCGGCAAAGCTCCTCCCATCAGCGCAGGCCTCCTCTCGACAATGGCCGGGCCGCTAGCTTAGCTCCTACTAGCCTAGCCTAGCTCCTGCTAACTAGCTTAGCCGAACTTGCTTCGTGTCCAATAAAACACTTCGACTGCGATGGAGAGTCCAACTCACACACTCACGGCACGTCGTCCGACAACAGCTCACAGTCCGTTAGTGATAAAACACGACACTGACGGCACACACAGTCCACTCGCTGCTCGACGCCATTAACTCTCCGCTCCTTCTTCCTCGTCATTCATGCTCCGGTCAACCCGGAAGTCTAAAAACTCTTACAGGTCATGAACTCTAACACGTAATAAGAAACAGAAACAGAAATTATTTATACGTTTTAATATCTTATTTATCTCAAAATATTTCATGCAAATTTGAACTTATTAACAACTGGCGTTTTATCTTTAACTTGTTCCCAGGAGAGAAAGAAAAAACTAAATGTTTGTATCTTTTTTACACAACATTGGCCGTTGCTAATGACATACACAGTAATTAATCTAGTATACTTTCATTAAATAAATCAATTCAAGCAAAAATGTAGTCTATAATTAGGCTATACTGAGCATCATCTATTTATACCAGAGATTTTCTTAAAATTAAGTTAATACCTTTTGGAAAAAGGTCACCTGGGGTAAAACTCCCCCAGCTACCCTGATTTGCATTTGTATAGCTCACAGCATTTTCATTTACATGTTAAAGCATCCCCTAGAATCAGGGGGAGGGGGGTCATGGGGGGACAACTGCCAAGCAAGGCCCACGTCAATTTCCAACAATTCACGGCAGTTTTCGGTGTTGCCTGAAAATTGCCGCGTGCAGTGGTAAATCTGAACTTCCGCAACAATCTACAGTGCCGCACAGTGACGAAAATCCCACTTTTCAAGCAGTGTGTTGTGTCCTTGGGCAAGACACTTCACCCCCCTTGCCTCGTGTGAATGTGTATGACTGCTGTATGTCTGAGGTGGTGGTCGGAGGCGCTGAATGGCAGCCATGCTTCCGTCAGTCTGCCCCAGGGCCCAAGTACTAGCTGTGGCTACTATCGTAGTTTACCACCACTAGTATGACTGTGGGTAAATGAATGGAACCTGGAACCCTGTCAGGCGCTTTGGGTGTCTTGAAAAGTGCCATACAAATCCAATCCATTATTAGTAAGTCCCAAATTATAAACACTTTAAATGCAATTGTTCCATTAACAATTCCAACAGGGTGCACACATCCCAAAAAAACCTGTTGGATCAAAAGAAAAGCATGGCACATCCAAAAGAGACACTTTGCAGATTGAGTAGCAGTTCCACACCCTCGATGACTATTCCAACATCCTCTGGCTTGTCCACTGCATCAGCACCATCTTTGCTAATCACATAAAGCCCCATGGTGGTCTGTGCAATCCCTCTCTCAGCTTCCTCATGATTGGCATTCTAATGGTGAAAAACACATTTACCAGTTTGAAATTGAAAACATTACAAGTTAATTACTGAAAGCTCACAGTAAAATGCCATTACTAACTAAGTACTCTTTAATGAAAGGGTCGCTGTCTTCATTGAGGTAGACACACAGACCTCTAGAATGCAGTTGTAGGAACACAAGCCGTTGTCTCTGCATCTTAAAGTGGTCTCATTTCGGCCATGATTACCTTTAACCCAAATCGACTCCTTTTTCCAGCATATGGGACTGAAAGCCCCCATATCCTGGCCTGGCAAATCCTCTCCTCTCCACAAAGTGAGAGAATGTTGTTTATCGTGCTATAAACAGATCACCAGAGATCTTCTTTGTAATAAAGCACATCTGGCCTGTTCGCCTTCCTCCAAAGAAGATGAACCACTTTTCCTTAAGTCAAACAAGGTCAAGCCCGATGGAGTTTTCTTTGGTCACACCAAAAGGAAGAAGGACTGGTTTCTAACATAGATGTGGTGATTTAAGATGTTTTACTAATCTAAATGTCTCTTCCTCTGGAACATTCTCCAGTGGGGGAAGGCTTAATGGGAAACCTAATCTGTGTGTTCTTCTCCTCACATGTCCAACTGTTATTTACGACCGTTGTTGTTCCTGGGTCTGACATACCATTCGCCATTTCAGTCTTCTGTTCTCACCCAAAAGTCCTAAATAACAAATAAACTACATCTCAATTTCTTAAATTTAACGGATCCCGGAATAGAGTAAGAAGGTCATTCAACAGATCTTTCTTATGTTATTGTGAAGCCCAAATGAAGTTTATTACTCAATAAGTTTGAGGTCAACAGAAACCCCCTCCCCTTTGTCGATGGAGGAGAGATTTGAAGATCATCATTCCTTGTGTAATACTTGTATTATTTACCAGTTAAATGTCTGATATGTCTTGTTAAAGATAGAACTACAAGGAATATGTATAAGTCCTTGGTTCTACTGTGTATTGTATACCTTATTGTCATATGTTGTATACCTTGGTGCTTCATGTCTTAATCAGGTTATAATTCTTTTGAATGACAAATGATCATTATCATGTTGCATCTTTTCACGAAGGCAAAAATTCGACTTTTAAGATGGTGAAGTTTTGGGAAGGTTAAAACACGATTTCAAAATGTTAAATACAATAGTATAGTTAGATTAACTTTTGGAAGCCTCAACTCAGATCACAGGAGGTGTGACACTGTCAGCCGGCCCCTGCTGCAGCTCATAAAAACAGACACTCTCCCCTTCTCATGCTCTCTTCTTCTCCGGACGCTCTCTCTCTCTGTCCTCTTCTCCCCCTGCTTCTTCTCCTTCTTCTTTTCTCTTCACTTCTTTGTTTTCATTTTTATTTTATTTTTATTTTTAAAGTAATCTTTACTTTTATTTTTGCAACAAGCTCTAAGACAAGCGAATTGAATCCCTACTTTAAGTACTCTACTTTTATTCAAGTTTTTAATAGAACAAATTCTTTTCTTTTTGATTTTATACTGTTAAAGTATCACCGCCTGATCCAGAAGAAGTTGAATTAAAACTTGAGTACCACTATTTGAAACCATCAAGAAAAGTCTTTTTCAAGACTGTGATCATCTGATGAAGAACGTTGCAAGCCTTGCAAAGAGTCCAACGAAAAGTCAACGAAACAGACTTTGTGTGCTCCCAGCCGAGACTGACTCTGCCCCAGCGCTCCCAAGGCGGGAAACCCCCGCTGGGCCTTCGGACCAAGAGTTCCTCAACAGAGTACCGGCCTTCCCTCTGGCTACTGGACCAACGCGCTGTGCCGTAGTCCAACCCAGAACTCTCAAGAGCACCAAACTTCAGTGCCTCCTGACTCTCAGACAAAACCGGCTGAACGTCTTCATGCAGCTGGATCCACACATGTGAGAATGAGTGGTGTCTAAAGTTCTGACTTCTGTCAAAGTTCTGACTTCTGTCTAAGTTCTAACTTCTATCTTATGAACTTAAGAGAATTAAGATTAGGGTCTCGTAGTATTAAAAATTACTCCCGTAATATTTAATATATATAACCCGACCCTTTAACTTTACCATCTACCGCCGGTCACACAACTTTATTACTTTCCTAATTACAGTCTTTACATTTTCTGTTATCTGTTGTTCGTCTAAAATTGTCATGTCTTTTATTTTACCCAAATTATTTAGTCAATAAACATATAATCGTTTGTCTTTGTCTGGAACTTAATTTTAATGTGGAGAACCGATGGATACGTGCAAAGAATTCACTACTTCAGAATATTGAGACTAAATAAATTGATTTTGAATGGACTCTAACTGTCCAAGCCAACTTGTACAGTTAAGTGTTTGGAATAATGTCCTCCGGATTATTCCAATAACTAAACACGGAGGTGGTGCCCCTTTAACGAATGTAATATTAATTGCCAGTGATTAATAATCATATATATATCAAAGTAGTGTGTGAGCAGTGTCTCCTACATCATATATTTATGGTGCTGCCCATGTCAGGCCCACATACTATCCTACACAGTCAATGTCCTCACTCTGCAAAAGAAGGCATAATATAACAAGTCTCCACTTTTCAAAACATTTTCCAGGACATTGTTCATAGCCCTCTTATTTTCACCCGTGTAGTTACTTCATTGACACTTCACTAAAGATTGCCCCATACAAGACGTGAGCTACTTTGTTGATTTGGCCTTATGATGTTGTACCTGGAAGTAATGGAAATATATTACAAGGTTAGTTTCCAACCAGGATGAGAAACAGGGATGTGTGTGTGATTGTGTAACTGTCTTAATATGATCTTAAGTTAACATTAAGTTCTTACATTTACTATATTAAATAAATTCTAACGTTGTCAAAGTCTGGACGTAGTTTGGCTTGCCTGGTGTAGAACAAGTACATTTACTCTAGTATTGTACTTCAATACAAATTTGAGGTATACTTCTACTCAACTATATCTTTGTAGGAAGTATTGCTTTAGTTCAAGTTACTTTGCAGATTCAGATTAACAATACAAAATATGATTAATAAATATATTGTGATATATTATATCAATAAGACTTTATTGGTCCCCAGGAGTAAATTCACAAGCTACCCAGCAGTGTCTTAAAGTAATGTATAATATATATATATATATATATATACACACACATTTCTAATTAGCTCCACATTTACCAGCTGCAACATTTAAGCGATGATCACATTAATACATCAGTACATGCACTGCTATAAGTCCCCGCGGGTAACGTTACCCTGCTAACGTTAGTACCAACTGCCGAGCCCGAGCAGCAGGTGCCAACAAACGACTAAGATGTATAAGGTGCATCGGCCTATATTGGCATATGATGCAGCCTGAGCGGCAGCAACCATTAGCCTGACGTTAACAGTACCGCAGAGTACCACAACCAATGTTTTTTTGCTGTGTTGCTATCTAATGCTAATGTAGCTATTGGCGCATTTCACAACTAGCATGACTAACGTTATGTTCACCAGTGTCGAAGCAGTGCTGCTAGCTTCGTCTTCATCACATTTAAACTTAGCATACTTCATAAATAACATTACTTACCTCCTAGCTTTCACTCCACATTTGTCCCGCTCAGACCCGCTGAATGTGTTCTGGTCCTGCTCAGTATGCCAAGTCCGGGGTCAGGGTTCAGACTCAGAGTAGCCTTCACATCGGTTGACTACTGTGACGAAATGACGTTTCCTTTTACTGATCGAGTCCATACATCCGTGATCAAGTCAAATAAGGTTTACTCAATTTGTTAACATTCACTTTAAACTAACCATTTTTACTTTATGTTTATTTGTTTGAATAAATAAACTTTACATTTTCATATTTCAGTTACATTTTAATTAAACGTATTGCTTTATGTTTATTGGGGGCAAGAATAATTTTTTTGAGTGCATGTCTTGTCATTCTCAACCACACAATCACCTATCAAGAGCGGAAGGAGTCTCAGGAGGGTCCAATTTTCATGACCATTTCCTCCTCTGGTTCCCTTAGTTGCATAGGATTTCGGGATAGGCTGTGGCTTATCAGTCCTGTCAGAAAATGCGTACTTGAATTTTTTGATTGCACTGTTGAAGAACTCCAAGGAAAAGTAACCTGTTGCTATCAAATCCTTCAAACACATAGCCATCTCCACAGGAACAATGCCCTCCAACAGATCATGCAACAGATCTGGAGGGAAACCACCAACTACATGAAAGTGGTCCAAATGATCACTCAATGCACAGCTGCTCTTCACGCTATACTGCCTCACTAATTCACTGTCCTGCAGAACCTCTTGAACTTGCTGGTCATGATTTTCTTTTGTCCTGCGTTCAAATGAGCCTGATCGAACCTCCTTGACTTGAATGTCCTCCCTTGTGGCCATGCAAAATCGGCAAGGCAGATTTACATTAAAACTTTCTTGAAAACCTGCGAGTGAATGAGCACCCAAATTATCTGCCAAGACATGTAGCACAGTTCCTTTTACACTTGCTCCTAACTGCTGGACATATACTCCTTGCTGCTCAAGAGTTTTCAGATCCTGAATGAGTCGGTGCAGCACTTTTGAGTAGTTGTGTTCCTTGACTACATTAGTTTTGCACAGAAGAGCTAACTGAATAGCATGCAAAGATGATGTGTATTTTGCTGGCAGGTTGGCAAGAACCCAGTAGATGGCACAAATCTTGTGTTTCTTCCTAGATGTCCCGAGAGGATTAGCCACTTCAAAATCATCAATGTAAAGATTAAGAGCTATTCTACATTCGTGTTCCAGGAAAAAGGAGTTTTCTTTGTAATGTGTGCCATCCTTGTAACTCTTGTATTGCCCTGAGGAATCATCTGATGTCAGCACCTTGTCCAGAATTTCTGGTTTATTCAACAATTTCTGTAGCATCTGAAGAATCGGGACATAAACACAGGACTGATCATCTCCATCTATTTTATATTCAACAGGCATGACAACTGGAAATGCTGTCAAAATATATGATGCTCTCCTATTGACAGTTGAAAGAGGTCCATCCTCTTTGGTACAATGAACTAGCACATTATTTGCAGTAACTGCTTTGACAAGCTTTTTTACCAATGTGCTGTCTACATCCATTGAGTGCTCACTGAATATCTTCTGTATAGCCCCACATATCACTGGCTCAGAAAGTAAATGACTTTGATTCATCTGCTGGACTATTTCTTGTATTGCACTGTCTGAAATATGCATGACTGTCTGCATTTTCAGGAAAAGAGAAGCCAAGTTGTGTTCTAGCTGATGTTTTAACTCATCCAAGTTGTCTTTTCCTTCTTCACTTCCAAGTTCATCTTCACTGCTTGAACTGTCATTGAGGACAATACTCTCCTGTGTGTCTTCATTCACATCATTATTGTTCATATTTGAAACAATTTCTGGTCTAAATTGCTCACTCCGTTGCTGTTGATGCATCTTACTTTTATGCGCATTAAAAGTTGAATAGACATTTGTCTCAAAAGAACAGTCTTGGAAGGGACACTGAACTTTCTGGTTAGCCTTCTAGTGTTTACGCAAATGTGAAAAATAATCTGCCGCTGTGCATGGCTCAATAAAGTCACAAAGATGACATTGGTAAGATATTTGAGCTTGTGCAGGTGTACTTAATTCACCATCCCGTTGTGAATGAGTTCTACTCAAGTGCACTTTCAATGCATTGAAAGACTTAAAAGTGCTCAGACATTCTGAATGGAGGCATGGTATAGGCGCAATCCGTGAGTATGTTCCATGACTTAAACGATAATGTTTGAAAAGTTGTGCTCTCTTGTCAGAAGAAAATGAGCAAAACTTACATTTCCACTGCATGGCACCACATCCATAGAAATGTGACTCTGCATAACAGAAAGCACATCAGATAATCATGTTTGTGCAAATCACATAGAAATAATGCACTACTATGCAAGCAGTGGCTACTAAAAAAAGGAGCAAGCTGAAGATATAAAGTGTTCTCACACTCAGGGCAAAGCCCTATGTCGTGCCACAAAACCATTTAACACACAACTAACAGTTAATGGTTGACTAACCCTTACATTAAACATTTTCAGAAACATATTTTAGCTCACTGAAAAATTAGAACGTTTGTAACCATCCCCAGCCATTTTGTTTTGATCTACTCACTTTTTGCACCTTTAAGTTCAACCAAATCAGTACTGTTGCATTCAATAAAGTCCTTGTGTTTTACATTGAATTAACGTAACTTGATATTGTCATGTCAATTATGTTCAATTAATTTAATTTCAATGCATGAATAGTTCACTGAAATGTTAGATTACTTTTAAACCATACAGTTGCATTGAACCACCACTGACATTACTTTCTTGAGTAAGCTCACATTTACCACAACAATCTGAAGTAACTCCAAGTAACAGAGTTAAATTTGTTCTACTAAAAATACCCTCTCTGTTAAACAGGAAAAATATAAGTCTGCATTTATTTAACAGTGTCCATTGACTTCAAACCCTCTAAATTCTCATTCTTAAAGACAGGAGTCCACAGACAATCTACTGAATAATTGTTGAAATGATTAGCTGAGAAAAGTTCTGTTTCTTAAAGGAAGTCATCACCTGTTTTTTTACATATCCAGTCCCTCTTGGATCGCTTTGGATCAATTCTTAAAACATATTAGAAATTTAAAAAAATAAAAATAAATCAAACATAGAGCTTGTTCTGACACTTTTTCATACCGCGACTTTCTCATCCGAGATTATGTGCGAGGTTTTGACCGGTCCGGATGTGCATTGTATTAATATGTAATGAGGCGCGCGTTGATTGGCCGCAGGAAGGACAGAGCCGGAATCGGGGGTGAGCCTGCATGCACACAGACTCCAAAACATAAACAGCCCCCTGTCATGGCGCACACACTAAATGACGAACCTTACGGAATTCAGGCATTTATGTACGAGCCGGAGTCGGAAACCGAACGGGAGAGTGAAGAGGCAGAGACGGTGGAAGAGACACGTTTACAGCAGGATGTCTCAGAATGGTAAATTCTTTTTTTTTTCCTTCTTCTTACTTTTCACACTCGTGTTTTACATGTAAGACCTGAGTTTTAATGCTGGCGGTCACGATGTATGGCGTGAAAATGACAGAGAAATAGGCAGACTCGGCGTGCTCACTCAGAAATTCTGGCTGAGGACGGCTGTGAGCCGATGCTTATGCAAGTAGTCTCCTGTGGTAACGTCACCACAGGAGCAGAGTCAAAATCTCGTGCTTTAGGAATGCGCACTATTGTGCGCTATTCCTGTTCGGAAAAAGAGCCAAAGCGAAAAAACTGAGCCACTTTCAAACTCCAGCTTTTCAGGCAAGTTTCAACAGAGGTCCAACACCAATATACATGATTTAACGAGAGAAATTGCGCTTTCCAGGTGATGACTCCTTTAAGTGCTCTGAAATAACTTACTTCAGCTTTGACTTTCATGCTAGTTTGCGGAAAAATCTGTGCGTCTTCTCGGTCAAATTACTAACACATTATCTCTCCTATCGACATGTGGAGCCCATCAAATGACAGCACATATTGAGCTTTCCACAGAAATAAGTTACATGACTGTGAGGCAAATCCTCGCGGAGAAATACAGCTTTGAAATAACTAAAACTTGCTACAGTTAACTTATAGGCTAACGTTAGCTTACTTCAACTTTGACTTTAATCCTAATTTAAAAAATCAGCAAGTCTTCTCAGTCAAATTACACACACTATCCACAAATAAGTATTTTATAACTATCCTGACAATGAGATTTCATTTTTCAGAAGAAAAACAACAATTACCTTGGTTGTCTTGTTGGCGCTCAAAAATGTCGTTTCCTCCTCTTACAATTCAAGCTGTGCATGGGCTGTGTGAGTCAGTACAAACGTGAAGACGAAGCTACTTCTTCTGCACCTTCTTTAACTGCGATTTACCTCCACAATGGGCATTATCGCCACCTACTGTTCATTATTCCAAGTGACAACTCAGACTCTCTGAGTGAGTTAACTTGAATAATACCATTTCTGTGAGCTAGTGCCACCTTTATGTTCACAACACTTAGCCACTGATAGTAAACTCAACATTTTGGATAAAATCTAGTAAACTAAAGGAATCAGTTTATTTTGATTCCCATCAACAATTTCTAAAGGCAACATCTACTCTTCACTGGGTCCCCAAACTAATATGTGCAGGTCAGCATTGAAAGAGTTGGGTGATTTGTAGCAGGACAATTAGCTATAAGTGTTATTTGTCAATCTAATCGGATGTCTTTATAAGCAGCAGCTCATTGTTTATAGGGGTCCGGCAGCCAGATGACATTCATCTATCTATACATACAAGGAATCTCTGTCTGTCTGTCTGTGTGTGTATGTGTGTGTTCCTCAAATATCTCTGCGGATCAGGATCAGACTGACCTGAGAGTTTCAACATGGCTGCTGCGTGGTTCAAGGGTGTGCTATTTCGCATTTGTTTGGACTGCAATGATACCGTTAATAAATTATTTCATAAATGCTTTACAAATTCCACGAGCATTGTCCACCGGAGCCACTACAGTCATGTGCGCACCAGAGCCAATCACTGCACACCGTGGCCACGCGCGCACCAGAGCCAATCACTGCAGAGCCCACCGCGACCCCCCACCTTAAGAAACAAGCAGATTTATACCTGCAGCGGCGCGAGCTGGACCAGGATTTTGCCGGCGGTTCGGTCCCGTTCTGTTCTGTTCTGTGCATCTAAACTGACTGTTGTGGATTAATGAGATCAAACGAGTCCGGACCGAGTCTGTTCGGGTCTGAGGAGATCCGGAGACGCGCGGACAACAAAGTGGATTCGGAATCTGTGGATGTTCGTGTGTAGCTAGCCGCTAGCTAGCAGCTAGCTGCTAGCCGCTAGCTACACGGCCCACCTCCCGAGGCGTTGGACCGGAAGCATCGGCACGTCCAAAACCGGACCTAGGGTAAATAATGTCCGCCACACTTTTTCGCGAACATCGCCGTCACGTTTGTTTTGTGTCTGGTGCAGGAAGAAACGGTAAAAATGGGCTTTTGTCACGAAAGTCTCCAAGCAGCAAGTTTGGTTGTGTTTCTACTCGGATTTCATGTTTTTTTTTGTGATTTTAGGTCAATTGTGTTAATACAGTATGTCAAAATAAAAAAAAATAACTGTACAGTCACACATGTGAAAATAATGACACCAAGTAAATAGCTTTTAAGATGAAATATAATGGCAAAATCAAAATTATAGCTGCTGCGCAGCGATGGGTCTGGTCCAGGCCATTTTTTGGCAAAATTAGGCAATTCTGAGCAACAAACAGGAGAATAGGAAGACAAGACAGTTGACAACAATGTTCACTTTGGACGACTTGAGGCTTGAACTCACAACTTCTGGAACCAAAGACTGTCATCTATCGCTCTGAGCTAATTGGCAAGTGGCATTATAACAGTGGCGTGACAGATTGATTAAGCCATTCACTGTTGTGCAGGCAGATTTGAAACCACTGTAAAAAATTCAGTTATCAAGACAAAAATTTGAAAATACACATATTGCAGCATGGACATGTTGGTAATTTGTTTTAAAAATGATTAATTTGCTCCATACGTGAATAACTAATGTTTAAAAATGCTGCTTGCATTGACTGCAATTATTCACATGAGAGCAGAATTCAAAATGTTCTCAAAATTAATTTTTTTAGGTAAAATTCTGATATTTGTCAAACATCATCTACCATGACTAAAGAATTTTGAATTTTTTCATGAACATTGAAGATTTATTTATCTATCTATTTATTTGCAGGTAGGCTATATGTTTACAGTAGTGTTCACAGTCAAACATTTTCATGCACTGTAGGCAAAAATTGTGGGAGGTCTTCATACGTTTTACAGTTTAAAAAAAACAGAGTGATGGACTTCATAATTTTTAATAGGTTTAAATGTACAAAAGTTTCTTTAGTACTGGGGTTACAGTTTGATAAAAGTGTGAAGTTCTAGCAGGTTGATTTGTTATGAATTTTCAAAGTTTTAACTTTAGACGCTTGCTGTAGCGCAACCATCAGGACTACTGGCTTGGGTTTACAGCTGAAGTAATCTGGCATGAGACTGGACCTTTATGCAAAATTCAGTTAGCTTTCACCCATGGTCCAGTCCAAGCTATTTGTTTTTATTTAATTTAGAGGCTTGCTGTGATGCCACCATCAGGACAATCGTCTTGTGTTTCATATTGAGGAGATGTGACATTTTGATATGTCATCATCCTCATCATCACCATCATCACCCTTGCTGGGTCTTGAACACACAACCCTTGACACCAAGAACCACCTCCTAACTCGCTGAGCTAATTGGCTGGAAGAGAGACCAGCTGTGTAGCTGCATTTGTCGACTCAGAGACTCACTGTCCAGGCAGCTGTTGTCAAGGAAGATTTCAAAAATGGTCAAAGTGTCAGAAATTCTGTTACCTAAACAAAAATCTGATAATACATAAATTGCATCTTGACAGCATGGAAATGTTGGCGATTTGTTTTTAACTCCAAGTGTTTTGCTTCAAAGAGAAAATCTGATGTTTAAAAATGCCAGTCTTACATTGACTCCAGTTGTTCCCATGAGAGCAGAATTCAAAATGTTCTCAAAAATTAAGTTTTTGAGATAAAATTCTGATATTTGCCAAACTTCATCAACCATGACTCCAAAATATTCTCAATTTTTTCAGGAAGATTGAAAATGTATTTAGCAAGAATTTGATCGTATATGTTTACAGTACTGTTCACGGTCAAACATTTTGATGCACTGTAGGCTTAATTTTTGATAAATCAAAAATCCGAGAAAACAAGTTTTGTGGAGGGCGGTCTGAAGATGCTCTCTAGCAAGTTTGGTGACAATTGAGCAACAATTGTGGGAGGAGAGGTTTTATAAGTTTTACAGGTTTTGAAAAAAATTGAGTGATTGACTTCATAATTTGTAATGAGTTTAAGTGGACTAAAGTTTCAGCAGTATTGGGGCTACAGTTTGGTGAAAGTTTCAAAACTGTAGCATGTACTGTTGATTTTGTAGGTATTTTTATTTTTTTTTTAATTCCCCCCAGGAGGAATATTGACATGTCCTTGGAATTAAGTCAATCTGGCATGGGGCCGGACATTTCTGTAAAGTTTGGTGACTTTTCGCCCTTGGGAAGTATGACTTCCTCGGAAGAAAGAAAGAAGAAAGAAAGAAAGAAAGAATTCCTAGGAATACAATAGTGTCCTGGCAGCTTAGCTGCCCGGACCCTAAATAGTCAAAAACAGCCAATTATACCCTGGAATATCGGATTTCACAACAAACCTAAATATCCCTGACGTCCCACCTTCAAACACAGCCTCATTTGGCCATCCATGAAAAAGCTCCTTAACCTCCCACTTTTTTATAGGAATACACTTTTCTTACGGGCACTGCACTAGTATTTAGAAGCTTATCTGCCGAGTAAATCCAAAGTCAGATGTCAAGCTCAAACTCAAATGTCTTTGTTGGCTACATTCTATCTCGTTGTGATCCTCCGTAAATTCTAGACCTCCATGGCCCCATTTTACCCCTATTTCTCATTCAAAGACTAACCTGACCAGCGTAAACTCTGTGTTCTGTGATTTATTTTGTGTAGAGAGCAAAATTGATAACATTTGGAATGTCAACTCACCCACTCAATAATGGGTGCACTTCCCCTTTTCTGGAATTTGACCTGAAAGGGTGGAGTGACATCACATCCTGTACCCATCTGGTCGTCCCTATAATAACATTTTTTGATGGGTAGCTGGAGGAAATTGACCATTCTTGCCAAGCTGTTGTTGAAGGCGATGCATGCAGGCTGGTCAACTAGGTCATCTTCAATGGACACGGTTATAAATGTGAACGACAGATTCATCAAGCCCAACAATGAGTAGAGCATCAATCGCACTCTGTAAACCACGAGCAGCTCTGTGTGACAGGATAAACATGTGTACAGTGTCTTTATGATGTATCTATATAATTCATATATACATGAGTAACAACATAATACATCTATACCAGTGGCGGCTGGTGACTGAAAAAATTGGGGAGGACAGGAGGAAAACCAGTCCACGGTGTCATGTTATTTTATAAGTCAAGTACTTATTCCTACATTCTTATATTCAATGAAAATTAAGCAATACAACGATGACTTACAAGACTTCTTTAAAAAACATTTTATTAAATGGCAAAAGGCTGTTGTTGTTGGCTGTTGGTGTGTGAATGACACAATCGGTTAACATGGGCCGGTGTGTCCCCGGCCGGCTAATAATGTACAGTGGGCTAATATACAAGACAAAAAAAATACCAATGTGTACCCCTTCCAGGATTTGATCCCCAGTCACCTGTGTGGCAGGCAACTGCTCTACCCACTGTGCTACCACAGCAGTCAACATACATATTTCACGACAGCACAGTAAATCACACTCATCACTTATCACAATCGCCCAAAACAACTGTGTTGCTGCTCTGTATTGTGTCCCGGTCGTGCCGCTAACGTTATGTCCTCCAGCAGGAAGAACAAAATGAAAACTATGAATTATCTTTCTGACTGCTTCTCTCTGATTTCTCTAAACAGTTTTTTTTTCTTTCAGAAATGTGCTTATATTTCCTTTGAAACCGATTCCAATATCGATGAAAACTCCATATTTCTTGTCCGAGCATGGCTGGCAGTGAAAGCTGTAAAATACATAGAAGTATTTTTTGTTCACGGTTGTATAAATGTGAGAATGAAATTTGGGAACTGTTATTGGACCAACCTGCTGTAAATCTTGTATTCTGGTTGCTGATTGGTAAGGGAGGACGTCTTCCCTTAGCGCGTCATTTTACGTGTCTTAGCCAATCATAGATCAGCATGAAAAAATTCTAAATGCATTGAGTGAATGGAAGGAGATCCCTCCCACGGAGGACAGAAGCCCTCTGTCCTCCTCTAGCCCCCACCTTCCTGCTCCCTGCTCCTCTCACAGACTGCTCTGTCTCCTCCGTCTGCAGCTGTCGCTGTTGAACCGTTTTAAGTGGATTTTCTTCCAAAGAAGAAACTCTTTTTTATGATATAATATATATATAATATTTTATAAATGATACTGAGATTTGGTAATGATTCATTTCAACCAGCTACTCTTTCTTAAAAAAAAAAAAAGATCTTCCTTTTGCCTCTCAAAAATAGAGGACCAACTTCCTCTGCCTCTATGGACGAGCCTCCTCTGATCTATACATGTTAAATACAGATGAAAATCATTACCAACAGGACTGATTCACTCAGCAATTCCATATTTCTATTAATACCGCAAATCTGCCCTGCCTTTAAAAACAGGATTATACGTTTTAAAATCTAAATGTACTATAACATTTGTCATGAACACATTTACCTTTCTTCCAAAGGATCCAAAGCTTGGTCCTCTGCCACTGCTTCAACTCTAGCCATTAGAATATCTTCCCTGTCAATATAATGACACCAGTGTAATCAGTGGTGTGTTTGTGTGTGTGTGTGAAGTGTGGCTGAAATACATAATTACAATGTGTAATGTAAAGTCAGCACATGTTATTTTATATTATAACATTTTACAATGTTTTGTCTATATTTTGAAAAGATTGAAATTCCTAATGACTAAAACTTAGAAAGTGAAAACATACTAACCCCTGAGACACTGGTTCAATTGGTGATAATTAATGAGAGAGTTTAGCAGCAGTTCGCTTGCTGGGTGTTGATGCTCTCATCTCCTTACTTCCCCAAGTAGCTGCTTCAGGAGTTTGCTTCTTCTGGTAGCTGGAAAACAGCAATATTTTAAAAAGTTAGAGTCTGAGTCAGCAAGCTGGCTGTGACTATGCTACCTTGGTGTCTTTTCTATTTGGCCAGAACAATTATGGCCATACAATGTTTGCCTGCAACAATAATAATATCAACTAGAACTGCAAGCAGTTATGAAAGGGGGGCCAGGCCCCCCCGCGCGACTCAGATCCTGCGCACCGCAGAGCCCATGGAAGTTGGCCCCAAAGGATGACGTCTCGTGGCAAATGTGAGGACACAGGCCAACGTCTAAGCCGTGGTATTCGCTGTAATGGGAAGTGCACCCGAAGTGCAAAAAAGGCTGAATGTGTGCCGATTTGGAATTATTACAATAAGCCACGCCCACATTGAGCAGTCATGACCACCTTCAAGATATGGCCTCAGGATTGGCCCTACATCATACCGACCAAATTTCGTAAAAATCGGTGGAGCTGTTCAAGAGATATAAACTTCCCATATTTTTAGCGCCCCCTAGTGGCCAAAATTCACCAAATTGGTCTCATCCCTTCCCAGTGTCATGGCAACCAAGGATCTAAAATTTTGTGTTCACAGCATTTAGTTTGACCGAGATATCAAACAGTTTACATTTTTATAGCTAGCTACAGAAATTTGTTCATGAATAATTTGCGCATTTTTTGACCAAGCAAAATTATTTTGATAACTTTAGATCAGATCGAGCTGAAGAGTGTACATGCCAAGCTTCACGCAGATCGGAATAAATCCCAAGGAGGAGTTCGAAAAAGTAGGTTTTCCAGTTTTTGCGAAAAAACTTTCTACCGGAAGTGGGCGTGGCCATCGCAAAGTGATTCAGCTCCATTCAGGGAATCTGGGGATACAAGGTTTTTGAATGTACGACATACGGGAGTTATAGGCAAGAACGTGTTGGCCTAGGTTATAGCGCCCCCTGCAGGCAGAGATTTTGTGTCTGAGATATTCGCAGGAGTCTGGACCAAGCCTCCAAATTGCACCGCCCTCCCTTGCACGGTTTAGCCTGCAGCACCACTTCTAGCCGGAGAAAAATAAAAATCTTTACAATTACAATAGGGGTCCTAGGAAATGCGTATGCTTGCATACGGGTTCCCTCGGCCCCTCGGGCTTGGCCCCCTAAAAATACATGTCTCAGTCAGTAATATTGTGTGATTCACTTTTACAAACAATTTCTTCTGCTTTATATACAACGTAATGTATAATGTCTTGAGCAATATTGTGTGGAAGGTACAACACAGGTCAAATTTAGAAAAATAAATGCTAAAACCTCTATCGATGAGTTGAGACCACTCTTTTCACCCACCCAGACCCCAAAGGACTCAACCACACAGACGTTTTTCACAAGCAAGGTCGTAATAATAATAATAATAATAATAATTAAAACTGCAAGCAGTGATGAACGGGCCCTCGCAGTCCGCGCGCGCGTCGGGGCGTGCCGCCGTCCAAACGCGCCGCGGCTTAAGCCCCGTTGCTCGATCGTTGTTCACGGAGGCGGCAACCGCCTGCGTTTGGGACGGTGCACGCCGGGGGTGAATATCAGCCTCTTCTCCCAACGTGTGTTTGTAACGCGGTGGGTTGCCCCTGCCAGTATCAAGCGCTTTCAGGTGAAGTCAGAACAACTTCCTGCAATCCACAGAAATCCAAATGGACTGCAGGTGAATGATTTCTAAAAGAATTAGTAATCGGGTACGTTTTGACAATCGATTCTGCACCGTTACGTTGTGTGAAGTGTTACGGCCTTCTCTTTGCCTTTGTCTGGAATTCAGGCATGGACACCTGTGTTTTTGCAGGGAATAGATTGGAAGTGGGACAGAGAGGGCGGGGTTGTGGCTTGCAGTAAACTTCCTCCGCCCTAAATTCGAACCCGGGTCCACTGCGTATGTGGCATGCACTCCAACCACTCAACTACTGGCGCAGATAAGACACTGCCTTCTGTTGTCACCGTGAAGGCAGAAAGGCAGCGCATCATAGGGGAGGATGGAAGTGGAATGCCACAGATTTAGATAGGTAGTGGAGTGCAGCCAGATGTGATTCTTCTTTTTGGAAAGGGACAGCGGTCAAGTGACCAGGTTTGTTACCTGCAGTAGCTGTGTTTAACCAAAGAACTCACTCAGTGGTTTCAAATTGCAGGGGAAGCCACTGCGTTCATCGCGGAAAAGTTGGGCAGAATCACAACTACACACATCTTGTTGTGTGCCACACTGACAGGGCTGACACAACACGCAAATGGCATTCTTAGGAAATTGTCTTATTTGTGTGCTGTGGCTTACTACCAGTGACTTATCCATTATGTGGCTCAACCCATTACCCTTCAAATATGCCCTGTTGTAATGTCCAATTCAGACAAAACTACCTGCAAATGCCATGTACATCTGACTATGTTTGTCATCACTGCACATAAATATGTGTAGAATAATGCTTCATTTGCCTTCTTTCAAAAAATGTATTTATGGCTGTCTATCAGTGTCAAGCTTTTGATCTAAGTTCTGCTTTGTTTACTAGTTTTTATTCCAAGAAGTGCGTGCTGCCACCTTTTGAAGTTTCAATAAAATCTGATGAATATGATACATGTGCCTTGAAACACAACAGTGCCATCTAGTGGCGACTTGCATCACCTACACCATCAATTCATGTGCTTCTAAGCAAAATTGACCACTTCCTGTTGGACTGAGAGTGTGGGTGTAAATGAGTCATTTGTGCGTCTTGTCATAACACACATGCGTGCCACATTTCATTCATGTACATGCATGTAGGACGCCCAAATTGCCTGAAATAAAACTTGCTTCATGTTTCCAGTGGGTGGCGCTATGGACATGACACAGCATTGATGCACAGATCTATTCAGGGCGACTCCCTCTAGATTCCCTCTAGATTTGGCCGAGCTAAAAAACCGTATGAAGGAGTTATCAGGACTTGATGCTTCATGACGACGGATGTTAATGGCGGACTCCGCCCCGGCCAGCAGGTATGACGTAGGATAAAGATTTCCATAACTTTTCATCTTCAAGGTCAGAGGATGCTACTGAGTGACTTTGAAGTCGGTGGTGTTACATCTGTAGGATGTCCCCTGCATTGTTTGCCATTGCTCTTGAGCCGTTAGCTGCAATGATCAGGTCTCACGATCATATCAAATGAATTATGAGTGGGAGGGAGGAACATCTCATATCTCTGTATGCTGATGATATTTTGTTATATCTCCATGACCCCTTAAATTCTATGCCATTGATGTTAAATCTTTTTGAAAAATTTGGGAAGTTATCAGGCTACAAGGTTAATTGGGATAAAACAGATATAATGCCAATTTTGAATTTCGACCATACTTTATTGAGGAACCATCTTAATTGGAAATGGTTTACTAAAAGTATTAAAGTCCGTATAAAGCAGAAATAAAGTTGTGTTATGAGCTTGTCACACCACAGAAACATGTGTCATTGACCACTGAGCCAAATTTGAAAGAGATAAGTATCTAAAATTTGGTCTCAAAATCATGGAAAAACAAGTACTTCTCTCTGCTGTGAAATGCTGGGGGCGTGTCAGTAAGAGGCGCTGGAACCACGCCCACGCGCGGGAGGGGAGCCTCCTCCATGTACTGTAGAAGGACAACCTACAATAACAATGGAAGCTGGCAGCATCATCGGACGGACCCAGCCCGACCTGTTTGAGCCATCAGAGCCAGAAACTGACTCTGAGTCAGACACTGATAGTGCTCAGCCTCGTTCCTCACAGTCCATGTTTTACATTACACACAAACGTAAAACCTCAGTCTACATATAATTCCTTGTCATAGCTTGGTGCACATAAAATATTACCTGTAGATTATCATTGTGCTGTCAGATGGACTCCGCTCAGGGAATGAGGCCAAATCATGTCATGATTAAATGCAATAACATTTGCTAACATTACACGGGCATGACAGGATGCACGATGTAAAATCACTTTCAGGATTTGCACCTTCAGCAAAATGCTTTTAGTTGCCCAAATGTACAATATTTATAACTAGGGCCGGGATTTATTTGGGTATGTTTATTCCGAGAAAACGGGAAGACACCTTTAATTTGAATTATCTTCCATTAGTTAATAAAATATCAAAGGAATTAAAGAGAATCTGTCATCTCCAATTTCTCTTATTGGCAGAGTTAACATAGTTAAAATGTCTGTGTTGCCTAAGTTTTTATATTTATTTCAGAATTTTCAGAATATTTCATGTTCATGGAAAAGAATAGAATCCTTTGATATGTATCCATACAGTTTGGAACATTTACTATATACTGAGTTCAAAGTAGTGGATAAAATTACCAAGAATCCTATTATTTTAAACAGCCTCAGCATTTGGAAATTGTCTCATAAACTGTTAAGCTATTAGATTTTTCTTTCTCCTTTTTCTCCAATTTGGAAGAACCCAAGTTTTACATGCTGTATGGATGATACTTTTAAATTATGGTATGATGAAGGTATCGAAGAATTGTGTCATCTGTTTAATAATGGGACATTTCTTTCATTTGCTCAGCTGCTTCCCATTTATTTAGATTTTTTTCAAATAAGACATGCATTAGATATTGAAAATGGCTCTCTTCAAGAAACCACACCATCAGAAATGTATTCTATATTAAACATTAAGAAGCAGGACAAGCAGAAAGTTATTTCTAATTGATATCATGTCTTTATAGATTGTTCTGTAGTAAATACTGATAATGTAAGACAAAAGTGGGAACAAGATCTTCATATGGAAATTCTGAAAGAGGATTGGTATTATGTTAGTAAGCAAGTTCATAAATGCTCTTACAATTTAAGGCATAAACTAGCTTTATTTAAGATAATACATAGGATTTATTACACTCCAGAGAAACTACGTGAAGTGAACAGTGAGATGTCATTTCTCTGCTGGCGTTGTAAGAAACAAAAAGAAATTTTTTTTCACGTTTTGATCATGTGACTCACTCTCCTTTTTTTGGGAATTCTGTTATCCAGTTGATATCTCAGTGTTTACATTTATCCATTCTATTGTCACCTCGTTTATGTCTTTTGGGAATAACTAGTATGTTTGACAAGTGGAATAAACATCGAAGTAGGTATATACATCTTGCTATGTTGGCAGCCGGGAAATGTATAACTTTAAAATGGAAAGAATCCGAACCCCCAGTAATAGTGCACTGGTGGAATGAACTTTCAAGCTACCTCACACTGGACAGTATATATTACAGGAGTAAAGGCAGATCCTCAGACTTTTTAAAAATCTGGCAATCTCATATATAATTTGCCTTTATGAGTGTTCTGGGTCAATATAAGTCAAAGCAAAAAATGGTATGATCCGAATGTAATAATTTATGTTGTTGTTTTATTGTGGTAGTTTTCTTTTTATTGTGAGTGGGTTATGTTTGGATATTATTTTGGTTCTTTGATTGTTGTATATAAAATCTATAACAAAAAAAAAAAAGAAAAAAGTGAAATCTGTCTAATGTTCTTTTGACACCCCCATAAAATGACACTAAGCTGTAATTTCAATGAGGCAAGCAATATCACATGTCAGTATTCTCCTCCACCATCTTCTGAATTGCTGAAAATTGTGAATTTAGTTTTGTTGGGTTTAGTATAATGCCACCTTTAGACTCAAAAACATCTATAGAGGATGCATTACATATGTATTACCTTATTCAAATTGAAATGAGTGACCATTTTAGAGGGTTCACACACAGGCCTCTGTTCGGGTTAGTTCAGACTTGTTTATGATCAAAGTTATACAACTCCAATTTAAGTTACTTTTGTGTGCAATAACTTTCATATTGAATGTCAAGTCTGTGTTTTAGCAAAAAAAGTGCATATGTTTTCAAAAAACTACTGAGTAGGCGTTACATGACATAGGCTAAATCGTTTACATCTCTGGTTCACCCCAAACAAAGATAAAACCTTACAGTAATCTCACAAAATCATGTATTCCATAAGTATGTAATCATGTCAATGCAATTTAGACAAGTCCAATGGATTCATATACCCATAAAACATGGGGTTAGATACCAAGATTACATGGCTAGGTCCAGGCACGTGCACACATAAGGCCCAAGGGGTGTTTGAGCCCCTGCCCTTTTTACCTCCTATTAAAAAGTGCCCTTTTTGTGTGTTTTTTAAATGAATAAAAAAAAATACTGTTGTGAGGATGTAAAAAAAAGGCGGTATAAAAACGCCACAGTTATCTACCGTACATTTCGTACGTAATATGGTGTTGTGTGAGTGTGTTGAGCCTAAAGCCGCTTCTCTGTCTGCTGCGGCTCCACTCTCTCTCGCTCTACGAACGGTCGCTACTTTCAAATTAAAAGCCCCGCGCTAAGAACCCAGTTCTAAACTCCAATGGGATGCAATGTAAAGCTCATATTTTGTAGACAAAGAGAGAGAGAGAGAAGCCGCTGCCTCATCTGAACTCCACCACGCACGTAGATGAGACGTGACAGTGGAGCGACTTGAACCTTTGTGAGTTATAAATCCATTAACATAACTTCCTTGTGGGGGCTAACAAGTCGCCTTCCACTTATTCAATGTGCTTAAATATGAGTCATATTTCAGAAGAGTGTCCATTTGTGCTTGTTAAACTAACTGCTGGTTAATGAGAGTTAAGAATAATCTGACAGCTCTGTGACGGCTGTTTATCTTGCCACAAGTCTTCAGCTTCTTCCAGATATTGAGCTTATTGTGATTTTGCTATTGTAAACATTGCTGTTCACATCCACAGTAGCAGTCACAGTAGTCATTTCTTGGTTTTGTCACATTTCAGATGTGTAGCCTGTATTTCTAGTTTGCACTTGCCCTCCAGTAAATAGCCTAATAATAAACCAGTGTTTTATTGCTTTTTAAGAATTGCAGCTGAATTGCATGTCTTTTAAACCTCAGTATTATGATAATGTGAATAAACTCATGTTGACAATAAGTTGTTGACACAAAAGAAATGGCAATTGCATATCACTCACAGCTACACAGGATACACAGCTAAGTAGTTAGCTTTCTATAAGTACTTTGTTTAGTAATTAATAGTTGGGGGCCTTAAGCACATAAATAGGTAATTTCACGCAAATTAATCTAAAAGTGCCAAATTTGGCACAGATGTAGCTCAGGTCATATTGAAATAATTTAGCTATAATCTATTGTGTTATTAAGGCCTGAATTTTTTTTTGGCTATGCTATGCGCGCGCACATACTGCCCTTTTCTGACCTTTAGCCCCTGCCCCTCTATAATCATGTGCACGTCCCTGGCTAGGTCAAATAATGAAGGAGTTAGGATATTTTAGGGGTTCCTGCCCATCTTGGACACCATCTTGAAAATTACACCTTTCTAGTGGTCAAACTTTGGTAAACTTTTAGTATGTTATTAAGGACACCCAATACTACATAAAACAGCTCAGAAACCTTTTGTTAGAATTTTTTCAGGGTTAGGGTTTTTTTTTTCATATATGCAGCCGGCTAATTTCTAACTATTCTGTTTCAGACTAAAGGACCTTGGAAAATGCGCAGTCTGTAACTATTCAGTGTTACACAGCAGTGGACTAAGTTACATGTTAGCAGCTAACGCCACGTTGCACGTTAGCTGCCAACGCAAAGTTAGCAGCTGACGCTACTTTGCACTTTAGCTCACTCCGAGTCCTCGGTGATCTCATAAGATTTTCAAATCAAGCTCTAAAAATTACCTGTAATGTATTCTTACCTGGTTACTAGGAAATTAGCCATGTCAGCATCTGTTTTCAGTCCCAGTTCAAGTTGAAGCTGCCTCCATGAGTCGAACGCACATCCAATGTTTATTCGCGTGCCAGCCCAGCTTTGGTCGTAACTTCGTTTAGACTCACGACTTGCCGCTGATAAAACCTTAGTTTTCTTCTTTGTATTACTTTTTAGTGGACTTTGTGTGGTGGTGGGTCGTTTTCTGGCCGTAGCAGAGTCCATGACTACCCAAACAGTAGTTCGGGTCCACCGCGCTTGTCTTCATCCGGTCTCCAAGCCGTCAAGGACGTGCATTCAGCATCATTTGACGTCACATCCGCAGGACTGCGCGGGAAATTCGGACCACAAATTGCAGTACATCATGCAGCACACAGCCTGTTTAAGGCAATGGGGAGATATGTGTTTGGGCTCATTCTTTTTGGTTTTGAACGCTTCATCACCCATTAGCATTAAAATTAATGTTTATTTTTTCACAAATCCTGCCTTAAGTTCCTTTAAGACGTACAAGACACAAATACAGTCCAGGAACAGAATCTGTTCTTATGGTTGATCCCTCAGTTATTGGTTATTTGGCCTTAATGTTTTAATTTAAAGGAATAAATAAACCAAAAATGGAAGCTGTGTTGGCACTGTGCAAAGCTCATACAACTCTGGGGAAAACAAATTTTCCTGACTTTTGTAGTTGTGGTACTTATTGAAACACTGTGTGTATTACAGATTGATTTATGTCGCAACCAGCCCATCTCAGAGTGATACTTTCAGACCATGATGTCCAGAAACTGACCTTAGTTTCTGGAATTCCTGGAACAGTTGGAGAACTTCATTCAGTTGTTCAAGAAACATTTGGGATTTCTGGGGATTTCTGTTTGCATTATACGGATGCTGATTTTGGTAATGACTTTTTCACTTTGCTTTCGACAACTGACATCACGGATAAGGACACTATCAAGGTTGTGTATATCCAAGAACCCCCTACTGTAACTGACCTTAACAGACATAGACAGTTCTTTCTCGAGCAACATTGATGGCTCTGTCCAGCCTTCTGAAGATGCTGACACATTGCCTATTTCTCCAGGACTGATGAGCGAAAGCCTAGCCAGGCAGACAAAGGGTTGGCCCTCAGAATTTGCAATCCCCTGTTTTTCTTCCAGTACAGAGATTCTGCTTCAATCAGGCAATGGAAACTCCAGTTGTTCTGGGACTTTTTTTCAGTAGCAGAGATCTCATAGGAGCAGAGGCCCTGATCAAAAAACATCCCTGCCTCAAAGAACCAGGATCTTTTAATGGATGTTATGAGTGGAGCCAGCGACTCAAATACAAAATGAACAACTTCAGATCCAAACTTCGAGGTGTTGGCTGTCCAGAAATTATGGTGAACTCACTCAAGAGGAAATCACCACATGAGCAGGCTCCTGCTAAAAATGAAAAAGCCTAAAAAGGCTGAAGTAAATTATCTACCTCCTCATCCTAAGGGTGAAACTAGTGGAAGTTTGGAGAAAGACAGCGTGGACCTCTTACATGAAGTGACAAAAAGGGATAATTGCCAGGTGGTTACTGAGAAAATAGCCAAGACGTTCTCTCTTCGCAGGCAAGAAATCATCTATGAGGCCCCTGCAATTAGGGACTTAATGGAGCACTGGCCTGCATTATTTGGTGCAACACAGGTATGTTTTTGTCTTGTGTTTTTTAAATGTAAAGAAATGATATTGTTGGTTTGGCAACCAATTGCGTACATTTTTTGATTGATTTATTTTCCCATCTTCAGGCAGCCCTGGATTCTGTTACAACCATTTTTTTTACTTACCAGTGTAGGATATTATATGGGCTTCACTTGGGCAGCACCATAAATATATATAATGTAGGAGACACTGCTCACACACTACTTTGATATATATATGATTATTAATCACTGACAATTAATATTACACTCGTAAATGGGGCACCACCTCCGTGTTTAGTTATTGGAATAATCCGGAGGACATTATTCCAAGCACCTAACTGTACCAGTTGGCTTGGACAGTTAGAGTCCATTCAAAATCAATTTGTTCAGTCTCAATATTCTGAAGTAGTGACTTCTTTGCACGTATCCATCAGTTCTCCATATTAAAATTAAGTTCCAGACAAAGACAAACGATTATATATGTTTATTGACTAAATAATTTGGGGTAAAATAAAGGACATGACAATTTTAGACGAACAACAGATAACAGAGAAGGTAGAGACTGTAATAAGGAAAGTAATAACGTTGTGTGACCTTCGGTAGATGGTAAAGTTAAAGGGCCGGGTTATATATATATTAAATATTACGGGAGGGGCGCGCAGGTGGTGGAATGGTTAGAGTGCATGCCATAGACGCAGCCGACCCCGGTTCGATTCCGGCCGGAGGTCCTTTGCTGCATGTCACATCCCCCTCTCTCTCCCATATTTCCTATCTGTCTACTGCTTAATAAAGGTGTCTATGCCAAAAAAATGAACATAAGCAAAAAAAATATTACGGGAGTATTTTTTAATACTACGAGACCCTAATCTTAATTTTCTTAAGTTCATAAAATAGAAGTTAGAACTTAGACAGAAGTCAGAACTTTGGACAGAAGTCAGAACTTTGGACAGAAGTCAGAACTTTAGACACCACTCATTCTCACGTGTGTGGATCCAGCAGCATGAAGGCGTTCAGCTGTTTTTTTCTGGGAGTCAGGAGGCACTGAAGTTTGGTGTTCTTGAGAGTTCTGGGTTGGACTACGGCATGGCGCGTCGGTCCAGTAGCCAGAGGGAAGGCCGGTACTCTGTTGAGGAACTCTTGGTCCGAAGGCCCAGTGGGGTTTCCGCCTTGGGAGCGCTGGGGGCAGAGTCGGTCTTGGCTGGGAGCACACAAAGTCTCTTTTTGTTGGAGACTCCTTGCAAGGCTTGCAACGTTCTTCATCAGATGATCACAGTCTTGAAAAAGACTTTTCTTGGTGGTTTCAAGTAGTGGTACTTAAGTTCTGATTCTGAAGCTAATTCAACTTCTTCTGAATCAGGCGGTGATACTTTAACAGTATAAAATAAAAAAAAAAGAATTTGTTCTATTAAGAACTTGAATAAAAGTAAAATACTTAAAGTAGGGATTCAATTCGCTTGTCTTAGAGCGTGTTGCAAAAATAAAAATAAAGATTACTTTAAAAATAAAAATAAAAATGAAAAACAAAGAAGTGAAGAGAAGAGAGAAGAAGGAGAAGAAGCAGGGGGAGAAGAGAGCAGGGAGAGAACCCAGAGAAGAAGTGAGAGAGGGCGAGCAGAGCAGAAGGGTCTGCTTTATGACCTGCAGCAGGCAGACTGAAGAAGGGGCTGGCTGACAGTGTCACACCTCCTGTGATCTTAGTTGACGCTCCCAAAAAGTTAATCTAACTATATTATTGGATTTAATGTTTTGAAATCATGTTTTAACCTTCCCAAAACCTTCTTAAAAGTCGAATTTTTGCCTTTGTGAAGAGATGCAACATGATAAGGATAATTTGTCATTCGAAAGAATTATAACCTGATTAAGATTTGAAGCAATAAGGTATACAACATATAACAGTAAAGTATACAATACACAGTAGTCTCTCCTCCATCGACAAAGGGGAGGAGTGGTTTCTGTTGACCTCAAACTTATTGAGTAATAAACTTCATTTGGGCTTGACAATAACATGGGAAAGATCTATTGTATGACCTTCTTACGCTATTTTGGAATCTGCTAAAATTAAGAAGTTGGAATTGTAGTTTATTAGTTATTTAGGACGTATTTGAATTTGGGTGAGGATAGACTGCAAGGGGGATTGGTATGTCAAACCCAGGAACAACAATGGTCGTAAATAACAGTTGGACATGTGAGGAGAAGAACACACAGATTAGGTTTCCCATTAAGCCTTCCCCCACCGGAGAATGTTCCAGAGGGAGAGAAACGTAGATTAGTAAAACATCTTAAATCACCACATCTATGTTAGAAGACAGTCCTCCTTCCTTTTGGTGTGGAGAAAGAAGACTCTATTGGGCTTGACCTTGTTTGCCCTGAGGAAAAGGGGTTCATCTTCTTTGGAGGAAGGGGAACAGACCAGATGTGCTTAGTCGTTGTAAATTACTAAAAGAAGGTCTCTGTGATCTGTTTATTGCAAGAAAAACAACATCTTGCCACTCTGTGGTGGAAAAAGATCTGCCAGTTCAGGAGGGGGTTTTCAGTCCCGTATGCTGGAAAAAGGAGTCGATTTGGGTTAAAGGTAATCATGGCTGAAATGAGACCACTTTAAGATGCAGAGACAAAGGCTTGTGTTCCTACAACTGGCCAACCTTTTGACTGGTCTTTGGTTCCAAGCGACCTCTATGGAGAGTGATTTCAATTTGAATGAAATACCAATCAACAATAGTGGGTCATTTCAGTGCCCCCCCCCCCCCTTTTTTTACCACTGTATGTCAGAGTTCACAAAAATGTAGGAGTTGTTCCTCTTTAACTAATGTGTTGTCATATGAATTAATGCAGTATAGCTGCATAATCTTGTCTGCAAGATTCAATGCTCCTGTTTTTGTGGTCTACAGATAAATGAAGAATTCAAGAGAATAACCACCGTAAGTCTCAAATCTACATTTATGGCCCAACTTGACCATTACACCCCAAAACTGATGGACGTCATCAGGGAGAGGAGCTTGTTAGACCAGAGACACAAGGGTGACCCAGAAACGGACAGACAACCGGGGCAGATGCAAAGGTGCTTTTATCAACAACCACAGCTGGGTAGCAGAGGGCGAGGTGGCTTGAGTCCCAGGGGGAGAGTGCTCAGAGGAGCATAGCGCTGGAGGCAGGCTGTAGGCGCGCAGAGGTCCGGCGCGTCTCTGTCGGCTCGGAGGAGTGTAGGTTTGGTGGCAGCTGTAGGTGAGTGGTGGTGCCGCGTTGGCTGTGCCCCTTAAGCGGGGAGCTGGGCTGGCGATGAGAAGCAGAGGTGCAGGAGATCTGGACACCAGAGCGAGTCGGTTGCGGGGCAGGAGGGCACTGAGGACAGGAGAAGTCGTAGTATGAGAACACAGGCAAAATAATTAAGCACAAGGAGATTTCTAGTGAAGGATGAATCTAGTGACTGAGCCATGTACCGCGTGGAAATCATGTAATCAAATGGCAGCAGGCAGTGTGTGGATCCTGGTCTTGAAGCCAGCGCTGATGATTAACCTGCTGCAGGTGCGCGCGTGTGTGTGTACTCCCTCCTGAGACCGCCGACTCCGCCCAGCCTCCAGCGCACCTCTGTAAACAGAAAAAGAAACACAACCACCCAGCCAACTGCTAACATAGATTGTGACAGTATCCCCCCTCAACCTGGCTTGTGGGGAAACTCACGGTAGAAGTCCCGCAGGAGGGAGGGGTCCAGGTTAAGGGTCCGTGAGACCCACGAGCATTCTTTGGGACTGTAGCCCTCCCAATCCACCAGGAACTGGAAACCGCGACCCCGGCAACGCACATCCAGGATCTTGCTGACTGTGTAGGCGGGGTCGTTGTCAATGAGCTGGGTAGGTGGTGGGGGTTCGACAGGAGGGCTGAGGTCACTCTCTCCGTCTGTCCGTTTGACTGGGGATGATATCCTGATGTCAGGCTGCAGGTGATGTCGAAAGCTTTACAGAATGCCTGCCAGACCCGGGACGTAAACTGGGGCCGCGGTCTGAAACGATGTCAGTAGCAGTCCGTGGAGCCTGAATACATGTAGTGCAAGGAGATCCACGGTCTCCGTGGCGGAAGGGAGTTTAGCTAAAGGCACGTAGTGAACCATCTTTAAAAAGCGATCCTCAATGGTGAGGATGACTGTGTGGCCATGAGAGGGAGGAAACCCGGTCACAAAATCCACCGCGATGTGGGACCAAGGGCAACTGGGGACCGGGAGAGGTTGAAGGAGCTCCGCAGGTGGACAATGCAAGGCTTTACTCCTCGCGCAAACCACACAGGCGGTGGTTACGCAGGGCCGCCCACACAATCGTCTTGATCTCCCAAGTTGCGGCTCCGATGATCTGGGGTGGGGGCACGATGAAACCAGGGCAGAGGGGTGAGTGTCACTTGAGAAAAGGCGAGAGAGTGCGTCCGGCTTCCCATTCTTGGACTGGGGCAGAAAGAGAGGGTGTAATTGAAATGGCTCTGGAAAAGGGACCAGCGGGCTTGACGGGAATTTAATCTTCATGCAGAGCGAAGATACTCGAGATTCTTATGGTCAGTCCAAATGAGAAACGGCTCCTGGGTTCCCTCCAGCCAGTGTTGCCACTCTTGTAAAGCCAGAACCACTGCCAGCAGCTCCCGATTGCCCACATCGTAGTTTCTCTCCGCCGCCGAGAGCCGTCGGGAGAAGGAGGCGCAGGGGTGGAGCTTGTCGGTTGTTGCGCTGCGCTGAGACAGGATAGCGCCAATGCCGGAGTCGGATGCGTCCACCTCCACCACGAACTGACGGGCAGAGTCGGGGTGCAGTAGGACGGGAGCTTGTGTGAATAATCTCTTGAGTCTCTGAAAGGCTGCATCGGCGGAGGGAGTCCAGGTGAAGGGAGCGCTGGCGGAGGTTAGTTGGTAGAGAGGGGTGGCGACCTGGCTAAAGTCCCAGATGAACCTCTGGTAGAAGTTGGCGAAGCCAAGAAATCTTTGGTGCTGTTTGTGGTTCACAGGGGTTGGCCATTCCTCCACCGCCTGGATCTTGGCCAGGTCGGGTTGGAGCTGCCCCTAAGCGATGATAAAACCCAGAAAGCTGACTTCGGGCACATGAAACTCGCATTTCTCTGGTTTGACGAACAGCTTGTTGTCAAGCAGCCTCTGAAGCACCAGCCTCACATGCTCAACGTGTCTCTTCTTGTTCTCTGAGAAGATCAGGATGTCATCTAAGTATACAAAAACAAAGTGATTAAGCATGTCCCGCAGAATGTCATTGATTAACCCTTTAGGCGCCAGAGTCGCAAATTTGCGACACACTGCGGTACTGAACAAAACAGCTGTTTTCTCCCAATAGAGTGTTACATGTCGTTCATACTCCCCACCACTAGTTGGCAGACATCCTATACTTAGACCTTAGCTCATAAAAACGTCTTGCTTCAATGCAAAATGTTCGAGGAAGTCCCATGCAAACTGTGGGGTGAGAGAGCGGAGACAGTGCGCCAGGAAGCCATTTTGCTGAAGGGGTATTGCTGGATTCAGACGTTATTGAGACGAAATAAACGACAATGGCATGCAAAAAGTTGACACTTAGGGAAGTGATTGAGCTCCTATTCGGTGATTCTGATTCTGAAGTGGAAAATCTAGCTTTGGGAGATGACGGTCGGTTGATTAGTGAGCTTGCTAGTCGCGGTGCGTCTTTGCATAGCAATGGCGGTGCCGCGCACAGCGAGGAAAACGCACAAGCACTAACACACGATCCTTTGCCCAATAGGTGGGAATGGAAATGATACACGAACTCGTAGTATCAGTAGGGAAGCGAATAGATGTGGTAGAAGTAACTTAGCGGGGGTGTTGAGAATAGCGCTGGGTGTCAGCGTTAGTGTTCACTCTTTCCACCGCGACGGTCACGTAGCCTCCATCCGCGGCAGCGGTGCAGCTATGCGCCGCAGCAGTGTTCACGAAGCACAAAGCACACACGAGTCCAACTCTTTTCACAACACTAGAGGAGATAGCAGGGGGAGACGTGGGCAAAGTGTTCGTAGAAAGGCTGATGGGTGTCGTAGGGGCAACAGGGGGAGGCAGAACAGGGCCGGAAATGATGATGATGATAATGGTAATGGTGGCTGGGCTTACTTGAGAGATGAAGTATATGGATAAAGCCCTTTGATGAGCAAATTGGATATCGTGGTGACAGAAAGCTAAGCAATGATTCAAGGTCTATAGTTTTTTTGTCCCTCTTTCTGACTGATGATTTCTGGTAACTTATAACAATGGAGACAATGCTCATCAGTATTTAGGCTGACATGAACTAATTCCAAGTTCACGGTTTCATGAATGGTATGATGTAAATGTATATATATATACATATATATATATATATATATATATATATATATATATATATATATATATATATATATACATATACATATATATATATATATATATATATATATATATATATATATATACATATTAGTTCTTATTGTCTCTATGCCTTGCAATGAGAGGCTCCACACTCTACAAATATTACAAACTTTTATCTGGATAGATGGGCACAGATAAGGCCTCTGCAGCTAAAAGACGCCTACTGTTATTATCATCATATAATAATAATAATAATAATAATAATAATAATTATAATAATAAAGAAGAAGAGAAGAGAAAACATAAAAAGGGAAGAAAAAAAACGCATACTGTTTACATGAGTTTTGTGGTGTGCTAATAGTTCTAGTTTACGACTGTTGGCTAACAATTTACTTTTTCCCTGTTCATTTGATGTGTGGACAACATAACAAATGGATGGAGGGGATGAATCTGATGAAATAAGTTCAACTCTCTTTCAAAATACCAGGTATTTCATGGAAATTACATAATCCAATATGGCCGCCACCATATGACGTCATAATATGCAAATTAGATGGGAAAAATTACTCCCTTCATAAACTTTAGGTCATTCTCAATATTTGTCTCATTTACACTTTGTCTCTATCTCAAACTACATTCAAGCCAGAGCCTTCTGAAATTTAGATGTCAAAATCTAGTATTTTTTAAAATAAAACCCGGCGCCTAAAGGGTTAAAGCTTGAAAGACGGCTGGTGCATTTGAGAGTCCAAAAGGCATGACCAAATATTCAAAGTGCCCCAAAGGTGTGTTAAAGGTGGTCTTCCGTTTGTCGCTCTCTCTTATACAGACCAGATGATAAGCTTTACGTAAGTCAAGCTTGGAAAACACAAGAGCGTGGCAGAGAGGTTCGAAGGAGGGATTGATCAGTGGTAAAGTATATCTATTCTTGATTGTAATCTCATTCAACCCCCGGTATTATATACATGGTCGTAATGTGCCATCCTTTTTACCCATGAAGAAGAAGCCTGCCCCGAGAGGAGACGAGGAGAAGCGAATGAGACCCGAAGCCTTGGAGGTTGATATACTCCTCCATCGCCTCTCTCGGGGCGAGACAGGTTGTACAGGCGACTGGAGGGGGGAGTGGAGCTGGGGAGAAAATCAATGCTACAGTCGTAAGGGCGATGGGGTGGCAGGATCTGAGCTCGCTCCTTACAAAACACCGGGGCCAGGTCATGATATTCCGGGGGCACAAGGGACAGATCCGGGGCTTTGGGAGGGGGCACTGTCTGTCTCTTGTCCGTGGAGATGGCTGAACGTAGGCAGTGAGTGTGGCAGAACGGGCTCCAGCTGGAAATTGAAGCAGCTGTCCAGTCAATGTGTGGGATGTGGAGCCGTAACCAGGGAAGCCGCAGGACCACAGTGGAGCAGGGAGAGGGAATGACAAACAGCCGAATGTTTTCTCGATGGTTGCCCGAAATAGTCAGGGTAATGGGAGTAGTGCGGTGTGTGATGGTGGCCAATTTACACCTGTCTAATGCGTTTACAGTACGGGGGCTCTTGAGGGGCTCAACAGGGATGAGGGATTGTTTCAGCAGCGATTCATCAACGAAATTATCATCCATGCTAGAGTCCACAAACACAGACACGGATACTGACTCAAGAGAAAACTGGAGGGACACAGGGAGGTTTATACGGATTAAAGAGCTGGGGCATGAAGACGTTTGGCTCACCGGGGTGCCCACTGTCAGTGGTGAGCCGGCCCTTTTGGTAGAGCCGGACATTGTACGAGGAAGTGTCCGGGCTGGCCACAGTAAATACACAATTGGAGGTTTCTCCGACGCTGACGCTCCTCACGGGTCAGACGAGACCTCCCCAACTGCATGGGCTCCTCCAGTAATGCTGGGGGAGCTCTAGGGGCACTTGGAGAGCGAGAGGAGGCCGGAAGTTTGGGCGGGGAGTTGGGGGGCTGGCTAAGAGGGAAACTATTCATTCTGCGGCTGCTGGAGGACCTTTTAGTTTAGTTAAGTTTAGTTTAGGAAGTTTATTTCGAATATGCAAAAAAACAAAATTATCATACACTAATGGACAGTCATAAAGAAAGAAAAAAAAAGAGAGAAATTAAAAATAAAAATAAGAAATTGAAAATAAAAAAGTATAGCAAAGTAAACATAAACTGAAAACTATAAATTCTGTTTACATATCCGAAAAGGAGTGGGAAGAAGTATAAACTTATTTTATTCCACCCCCTTTTAATAAATAATACCACTGAAATATTTTGCCTTCTATCATATAATGATAATAACAGTAATAATAACTTGCATTTGTCAATAACCTTTGTTCTATATCTGACAAAACATAAATCTATTACAAAATTATTTATCCTAATAAAATATTATACTATTATTTATATTATTATAATATATAACATACACACACATACTGAAGATGACACAGAGTACAATATATACATATATAAAACATACATACACACAGACCTACACACGCACACACATATATATATACACATATATACACATACATACATACATACATATGACATACACACACATACTAAAGATAACACAAAGATACATAAATAACAAAATAATTAAACAATATACACCCAGTGATAATCATACACCCTCCTCATTTCTGTACCTTGTAAAAATCATCTCCTTATTTTTTTTTTTTAAACTGGTTTATGTTTGGACATTCCCTGAGCGTCCCCTCCAGACTGTTCCATAATTTAACCCCACAAATTGAAATACAAAAAGTTTTTCTTGTTGTGCATGCCTTCAGTATTTTGAATTTAAATTTTCCCCTTAAATTATAACCCCCTTCCCTTCCAGTGAATAGTGTCTGAATATTTTCTGGTAGCAGATTATTTTTTGCTTTGAATAGTATTTGTGCTGTATGAAAATCCACCATATCTTTGAATTTTATTAGTTTTGACTGTAAGAATAGTGAGTTTGTGTGATCCCTGTATCCTGCCCCATGAATAATCCGTATTGCTTTCTTTTGTAAAATTAGAAGTGGATGTATTGTAGTCATGTAGTTATTGCCCCAAACTTCTACACAGTAAATGAGGTATGGCAGAACTAATGTACAATATAGAGTACGTAGTGATTTATGATCCAGTGCATGTTTTACTTTATTTAATACTGCGATGCATCTTGACATTTTGGTTTGTACATGTTTAATTTGTGATTTCCAACTAATCTTCTCATCTATGATCACCCCTAAAAATTTTATTTCATTTACTCTTTCAATACTAACCCCATCTAATTGTATCTCTAGGTGTACATTAGTTCTGTGATTGCCAAAAAGTATCATTCTTGTTTTGCTCAGGTTTAATGATAGTTTATTTTTGTCCAACCATGCTTTTAATTTATTCAATTCAGTATTAATCACTTCTGTTAAACTTTGTCGATCACTACCAGAACAAAAAATATTTGTGTCATCCGCAAACAAAACCAACTTAAAAACTTTTGATACCTTGCATATATCATTGATATAAAGTATAAAGAGTTTGGGGCTCAACACTGACCCCTGAGGGACGCCACAGGTAATGTCCAAACACTCTGAACAAGCGTCATCCAGTTTCACAAACTGCTTCCTTTTTGTTATGTAGCTCTTGATCCACTCTAATGCTTTTCCCCTGATGCCATACCGGTCTAGTTTCTTGAATAATATGTCATGGTTTATTGTGTCAAATGCTTTTTTTAGGTCTATGAATATCCCAACTGTATACTCTTTTTGGTGTATTGAATTTGTAATTTCCTCAACTGAATCAATTAATGCCAGTGATGTTGCTCTATTGGATCTAAATCCATACTGACTTTCAGTGAGTAATCTGTTTATTTATTAAACTGTTCAGTCGGTTATTGAAAAGTTTTTCTAGAATTTTAGAGAATTGAGATAATAATGACACAGGTCTGTAGTTTGTGAATTGGTGTTTGTTCCCAGACTTGTACAGAGGTATGACCTTTGCTATTTTCATTTTGTCTGGAAATGTACCTGTTTGAAATGATAGGTTACAGATGTATGTTAATGGTTTTGAAATCCCCTCAATCACTCTTTTCACAACAGTCATGTCAATATCATCACAGTCCTTAGATTTCTCTCTGTCTCTCTCTGAGGCGATTATCCAGCTTAATCACCAGGGCTATGAGTCGCTCTAGAGTGTCTGGCTCCTCTCTGGCCGCTAACTCATCCGGAAGTCTATCAGAAAGCCCGCGTCTAAACAAGCTAACGAGCGGCTGCGAGAATATGAAACTCAATAGCATAATCGGCTGCAGACTGAAAACCCTGCTATAAAGAAGGCTACAGGAGTGAGAATCAGGCAGATCAAGGACCTGCTTCTTGAGGTGTGATAATTATTTCGACTTATCTTTGAAATACAAGTTGTTGGCAGTCACCCAAGTATTATATTCATTAAGGTACTTTCTCTTGATCCTTTTTTTCTTTTTTCTTAAAAAGCACAACACAATTGAAGTACGCAGAAAAGTAGCCATCCGCTGCCTTGTCGTCTACCTTGGAGAGAAAGAAGTCACAGACTTTGGTGTAAGTAATTCACCTCAAAAAGAAAATTAAATCCACACTGGGCACAGTATAAACACACAAGGCAGAAACCTGCTTCTGCTCCCTGTTGGTTACATTTTGAAGCATACTGCACTTCTGGCAACACCCCAGTCAGTAATATGATGATGATGGTCCATTCAAGATGGATAGGTGTTAACAGCAATTGCATAGGAAAAGGCTCATGAAAAATTCTATAAGTGGCTGCTGCTCTTCACTTAACCGCTTAAATTATTGCGTGAAACCTTCAAATAAGATGCGAAAAATAAACTGGTCAATTAAAATTAAAATAAAAGAAAAAGAAAATTCTAAAAAAACTGAAACTTTGTTATTAAAGGGACATTTCTAGTTTATTAGAACTTGGGTTCACTATAGTAACTAAACCTCTTTTTTTGAGGGGGTTATAAAATTGAAGTGAAGGTACCCGAAAACTCAGCTTCAGTCCTGCGGCACAGTACAGTATGTCAAAGCTGACAATTATTCATTTAAATTTAATTAATAAATAATGGCTCCATTGATCAACTGAATTCACTGAGTTAAGGTCTAAAACAGTCAGCAGTACTCAATCAATTCATTCAATCAAACATGCTAACCTATCCTTTTATTTGCTTTATAAGGACACAGAGGAGTTTGAGGGTTGAAAACTAGTTGGGACAACTTACTTTTTACGAGAAATCAACTTAATAACTTGTGTTTATACTACAAAATATTAAGTAAGTGGTAATTAAAAATACCTTTGATTGTAGAGAAAAGGCTAATTCCCCTAACTCAAAGTAGTGCATTGGTTGAACTTAATTTCATTAGAAGTTGTTAAAACTTAAAAAAGAATTGACACAAACTGTTGCGTTGATTTTCTTGCTTGAGCCAAGGCATTTTTTTGTGACATTTGAGTGTGGCTCCTGTTTTGTTTTGCAATTGTGTAGCACCCCTTTGCTGTTCTGGCAATTAATAAGGGTAGCTAATGTTACCCGCTCCAGACCTCGGGGAAATCTGTGCCAGTAGCAAAGGATACACAGGCTAGAAAGAACTGTGTACAATAATGTTTCTGTGGATGATATAGGTAATTGGCAAACAAGAATTGGCCTAACTTAAAAATATCAAGATGTACAAAAATAATGTAATGTTTATTTCTGAACTGCGCATGAGCAGAGCATGTAGCTGAAGTCTCTGTAGTGGATCCACAGTAGCACCAGAGCGCCATCTACTGACTAGTTTGGGTATAAACTTCATGTAAAGTCGGTATAACCAGTATTAGGTAGTTCAGATGTTTACAGAAAAATTAGGGGGTTGTCTGTTAAAAAAAAAAGTTCTTGAATAAATTGTTATCTCTAACAATAAGTGTGTGTTTACTTTGTCTTTTTACTATGTATTAATTGCTAAAAAATTACGACTTACTGTCAATAACTCACCTTTAAATGAATGGCTTTTACCTTAACTTATTGTTTTTCAGTCACACTATGTACTGAAAAAAAATAGTTTCAGTTCAACTGTAGTTACTTTCACTTCAGCAGGGCAATACCTCAGAATTGAACACCCAACCAAACTGTTCAATCAGTTTCAAAGAACATAAAATCAAAACCTTCAATCCTAAAACCCTACAGCTGGCAATTTTCTAACTGAAATAATACTATGGGTACCCAATGAGTTACCAGCTCAAACATTGCAGGCCTGACAAGAAGCTTGTGATCATAGAAGCCCGGAACACAATGTCTATTGTGAGAAGTGCTGAGAAAAAAACATTTGGTTGCAACAATGGCCGCTGCCCTCACTGAGAGCGCACCGTGATGGCCAGAAGGAGAGAAGTCTTCTATGAAGCTCACCTGAGATGTCTGGTGACCAGGGGCCGTATTTATCAAGCGTGTTAGAGTGCCATTTTACACTTAAGTCCTGAGAATTTGTGAAATTTAGTCCTACTCTCAAACTTAAGAATAAAAGCTATTTATCAACTTTCTTAAGTCTAAGAATCACTCCTACTCTCCCAGATATTTAAGAGACCTCCAGAGGTGTCCTAAGTGGTTAGGAGCTGACAGCAGGGGATGGCACTGAGGCGAGATTGATGCCCGTTGCCTCACACGAAGTGCTTGGGCCTGGCTGCACCGCGTCAAAGCACAGGGAGAGTGCGCGTCAGAGATGCCCGGGGACATAGGAGACTCTCTTAATGCATCTCGATCCAAACTGAAACATAAAGAATATGGCTGAAATATCAGAAATGCTTCTATTGTTGTTATGGTTAAAACTTGAACAAACACACATTTTAGACATTTACTGAACAGTGGCCTGGCAATTATCCAACAACAATAACGCACGTATCTCTCATCAAAACACACCTAGGAGAAGCGCAATATCCCTATAGAGTTGTAACAGGAATAAGTTGTGAACTCACCCTTTTGAAAGCAACTCAAGCTTCATCGCAGCTGGATCCTGGCCGCCGTCCAACACAGAGATGCTGGGGTTATCTTCTCCAAGTATGCGCTGCACAACTTCTGCAACTGTGCTCAAGTCTTTGCCAGGTGGTCCTCCGCCTGTATAAGAATATAAAAATGAATTAATTAGATATGAGCAAATAGGGTGGCATGCAAGCAAATGAAAAAGAAGCACTACATACCAGTGCGCATGGAGCAGGCCTTGAAAGCTGCGAGTTATACCACCTTTTCTTGCAGTCAGCTGGTGACCGATGGCAGAAGGCTTGAGAAGCGTATAGTTGATTCGCTATGTCTTCCCATGCCTGTTTTTTATCACGGCTGGTAAGCGTTGGGCTGAACTTGCCTTTAATGATGAGCTTCCTTTCCTCAACTAGCTCCACTAATAACAGTATCTCCTCCTCTCGCCAAATGTGTTTTCTTTTTGATTCCATGTTGATTTCTGCATGTGGTTGCAGTAGGCAAGTATATATAGATCCACCCACACCAGTTTCAAGTTAGTTGCCTAATTAATTAACTGAAAAGAAAAGGAAACATGTATTTTTGATTAATTGCCAATATGTTTTGTATTATTTTGTAGACTATTGTCAAAATATACACTCCCATTGTCCACTTAAATATTTCTAAGATATTTCTTTATTCTTAGACACGGGATTCCCTTCCGTGATTGGTCATTTCTATGGACACAGAAGTGACGTCACGTAAAATTCCATTTACGGCACATAGTAATGTCGTAATTCAGCTCTGAGAGTGACACTTAAGATTCAGTCCTACACTTCGCTGAAAGTGTGAGTAAGACGCTTGATAACTAACTTTTAAGTGCAGCTTTCAGCGAAGAATTTTTTTTACTCATAAGTCAACTCTTAGCAGGGTTCTTAGGAGTAATTCTAAGAAGCTTGATAAATACGGCCCCAGAGCCTGTATTCACAAAGCCTTTTATCTTAACGTAGAGTACTCCTAAATCGGACTAAAAGTTTTCATGTAGGAGTCGTTTCTTAAAAGTAATTCACAAAGCCACTGAGACCTACTTTTAGTTATGAAAACGGTGAACTCCTAAACTAGAAGTAACTCTACGGATGACGTCATTTAATAAGGACGCACTTAGAAGCCCCCCCCCCCCAAACAAAAACACTTTGGCCACATAAAATTAGAAGGTTGCAATGAAAAACGTTAACGTGTCCACGTAGGCCAATTATCCAATAGGACTATGTTGCGACACTATAAATAATAGCCCGTTCAAGTTCAACAATGGAAACAATGGAAACAACAAAGAGAAGGACAAGAAAGCCCAATTGGTCACAGGACCAGTTGCTGCTCCTGGCCCAGTTGGTGCTTGAATTTAGACACACGATCAAGGGTAAATTTGGCTCCAGGTAATGAGCAAAGCAAAGCGGGATGCATGGGAAAGCATCAGCTTCAACATCAACGCTGCGTTCCCAGCAGTATCGCGTTCAGCAGACGACTGCGAGAAACGGTGGTATTCATTGTAATCTCATTGGAGGGCTGAGATTGCAGCCTGCAAACGAGCCATCGAGAAAACAGGTGGGAATTAACATTGCTAATTTACAATGCAATTTACAAAAGCCAAATACAAAATAATCTTTATGTTTACAGTCTTGTTTTATCCAAAGTGCTATTTTGATATGAAGATGTTTAAATGTGAGGTAGCCTATGTTTTACATATCATTGAAATCCTCTCCCACGTCCTCCTCTTCCATGTTCTCCTCCTCCACCTCCACCTCCACATGCTCTTCGTTTCTTGCAGCTCCTCTTCCAGCTGCAGCACCTCCCTCCAGTGGCTGTGGGCCTCTGTCACCTCCTGCCTCCCCTCTCTTTTCTGCTGCAAGTGCCACTTCCTGACCCCTGTTGGAGAAAAAAATTAAGCTGGAAATGCATGTGCTAAGACGGCAAAAGAAAGTATTGAAAGAAAAAGAGAAGCTCGTAAAACTGAAGAGTGAATATTACAGTTTACTAAAAGAGAAAATGAAAAATGAATGAATGGCTTTAGATTAAATGTGGTTTGCTGTATTTTATATAATTTTTTCTTACCATTGTGTATTCACAAAGTGATCCCTGTATGCCAGTCCACTTTGTTCCACTTCATCCAAGTGGAACACATTGTCATTATCATCATCATCATCACTGTCATCCTCTGGCTGTGGGATATTCCTTTGTTGGCAAAGGTTGTGAAGAATACCACACACAGTGATAACTCTGCTGGCTCTCTCTGGGCTTAGTCTGATTTCACTGTGTAGCACATGAAATTTGTGTTTCATTTGGCCAGTTCCGCTCTAAAATACACCAAGAAACCCAAAACATTGCTAATTGTGTATGTAGTCTTTAAGTCAGGGTATAGAATTGTATGACTAGTAAATAGCCTAAATGCTGTACAGTCATCACAACCTACCAGTTATAGCTGAACTGTGGTCCCGGCTGTGGATTGAGGTAAGGCCACCTTTTGCATGGATACCCACTGTCCCCCAGCAAGTGACATCCAGCTGGTACATGGTGCCTCTCAAAAAGCTGCATCAATCCACTCTTCATTAAAATTCGGGAATCGTGTTGATCCGGGCCATTTCGCAACAATGTCCAGTATATTGTAATGTGCGTCAAAGACAATTTGTGTGTAGATGGAATGAAACTTTTCCTGATAGACAAAGACGTCTTCATCCTGAGAAGGTGCAATTATTTTAATATGCATTGCATCATTGTATCTGCCTTTATTCTGTTTTTATCTTTTGTCTTCTGATATTAAAGGGATTTTCCGGTGTAAATTTAATCCATGGTCTAACACACCGTGAAACTGTGTTAGACTCCCTCTCAAGAGATCGAGAGCAGACCGCTAATTCACGGAGTTTCATCAACCTCAGAAACGACCGCACGACAACGATACACTGCAGTAAATGGATCCAAATATAAACCGCCACCAAAAAAACACAAATAATGCTCTGCACTGTTTTCACTGTTATGTCACTGTCTCTGTTGATGTTGTAAATGCTGTCTGTGTGTGTGTAAGCAGCCAATTCTTTTTAACTGCAACCAAATCTACCCTTGGGTACCTTACCTTACCTTACCTTACCTTATCAATGGCACCGATCACACTGGGTATAGCTGCAATTTCCATGAATTTGGCTTTGATTTTTTGTTGCTGGCGATTGTCCAAAGGAAACCGGATAAACTGACGGATTATCTGGGGTCTACTGAGCGCGTTGATTGTTTGGTAAATGGAGCAGCTTACTGATGGCTGTGATATTCCTAAATTATCCACGTTGCAGAGCTTCATTTTCCCCATAGCCAAATACCGGAGTGTTGCCAAGCATTTTAACTCTGGCGTAATTGGATTGTTTCGGTTTTTGGGGAAGTTATTGTGTCCCTCACTAACTCAACCACAACTTCGATCCCTTTGCGGTCCATCCAATATCATTTTGATAATTCCCCGTCATTTAGCGTCTCCAAAATATTCAGTCGTGGATTGACTTCCCCATTTTGTGACTTTTTGTGACTAGGTCTTAGCGAGTTAGGAGTCCTCTGGACTACTTATAAGGTCTCCCAGACTTAGGTGCTACTTTAAGTGAATAACTCTTGGTTTAAAAAATTAGGAGTCCTAAAGTTACGACTGACATTCCGATTATTTTTAGGAGTTGCTCCTAAATTCGCCTGTCAGGAGCTCCTTTTAGCCTTAAAATTCTTTGTGAATACGGGCCCTGGTGTCTATTGCGCCCTTTTACTATGACGACCAGGACAACTAAGCAAGGAGAGGTGAGGTGAGTTGCGCTGAGCATACGGCATGGCGTCAAAACGAAAGTATTCATCCAGTTCAGAAAAAAGAAGAAACTAAATAAAGAAAAACACTCACAGGACAAAGGTAAGGTTTGTTTTCATGATGTGGGGTGGAGGGGGGGCTAATGCCGAATCTTTAGCTATCTTAAGTGTTTGCTTTAGGAAAGGGGTAATTATAGCAGATCCGGCATGTTGGCATTACATTTGTGAGGGAGGGTGTGTTGTTAGGCAGATGTCTGTCATGTTTGCTGTATCCTCGTCCAGTGGTAGGTGCTGGTCCGTCATAGACCTCCTCTGATGTAAATTATTTGCCAAATAACATTACTTTAGGATTATTTTTTCTCTAATGTGAAGTGTGCTAAAAAACACATATTAGGCCTATTGTGGATTATTATGGACTATTGTGTGGCACTAGTGTGGCAGTGGATTATTGCTCTGAGGGGATTATTGTTAACTCTACTGAGCTAGTTCCGTCTTTCTTCAACACATTTATTACAATATTTATTGTGACAGTATAATTCGAACAAATTTGCCTAGTTCTCCTAGTTCTGCACTTATCTAGTTGGCGTCCACCACAACAAGGTTGCTGCTGTCCTGGCTTGGCTCTGGTCGGACTGAGAAGCTCCATATTGTATCGGGTCACTGCATGTGGCCACAGCTTCAGGTCCAGTGTGAAAGCATCATGCCATTATCGGTGACCACACTACGAAATCCAGTCTGAGTCAAGCCGAGTTTGGCTCCTCTGGCCTCCCTTTGATTTAAATCATTAATTTCCTTTACTAATTTAAATATTAAAGATTGTTTTGTTGATTTAATTCAGGTCGCTCTTAGTTTAGTATTTGTTTGCTAATTTTTTAGATTATTTTGTTTATTGCATTAAGTTGATTTTGGGTTAAATTAATTTTTTTTGCCTTGTTTAATATTTGATTATTTCCTAGCTCAAGTCGGTTTATATGGTGTTTCTTTGTTAATTTTCTCCTTAGACTCCTTAGTTGTAGATCAAATTTGTTTTTCCTTTTATTGTGATATATAAATGATTTTGTTCTGATATTTTCTTTTGGGTTTCTTTAATTAATTGATTGTGTATTTGGTTTCGTTTTCTTTTTTTTTTTAAACCGTAGATGCCCTCAGATGTCCCCACGCTGTGCCTTGTGTTAATTTTGTGTTTCTTTCTTGTTTTACAACAGGTGCTGAGGCCCAAGCGAGCGGCAGCCCTCCCCTGGTGGTGGTGTTTGGTTGGTTGCAGTGCACTGGTGGTTTATAGTTTGGATTTTGTCCCTGTTTAAGTTCCCGGCAGCCGTGGTAAGCCCCAGCCCTGGTTGGGTTCTTTTTGTTTTCTTTTGCTAGTGTGGTGGTTCCATCTGGGCCTATACCCCTTTGGTCAGCCAACTCCGCAACCCCTATTTTGAAGTTATTTTAAGCAATTTGTTAATAAAAAGTATATTTCTTCGAAACCACGTCTTCTGGCCCTCAAGTAATTTTACGGATCAATGTGGGCCTTGTATGGCTATTTCCTGGGTTAAAATCCCAGGTGGTGTTGTTGACAACACACACTACACATACACACACACACACAAACACACACTCACACCCGCTCCTGCCACATACACTACCAGACTATGTTGTGAAAATTTAACAAATCAAAATCACTCTGACGGAGGAACGAAAAGGCTATAAAATTAAACTGCGAGTCTGAGCTGCACTATGAAAATTATAAACAAAAACAATCACTCTACAAGAGGCAAAGTATAAACAGAAAAAAACAACAAGAAATCACGATACTTAGACAAAACTTCGGCTGTGGCGAAAGGTTGGGGTGCACGGCAGAACGAGACACTCTGGCACAAGACAAAGGGATACGCGGACTACAAGACACATGAGGGTAATGGGAAACAGGTGGAAACAATCAGGGATCAGGGGAGACGTTAGACCGGTGACACATGAGGAAAGGCAAGTGACCTGAAACGAGAGGAGAGTTAGACTTTAAAAATAAAACAGGAAGCTCACGAGACAAAAACCAAAGACGGGACAAAACCTCACCGCCATGTGACAGTTGTCAGCTCTTGTCTGCAGACTACTTTTCACTCATATATATTGTGAGATAATATATATGAGTACAGATAAAGGACAAAATTTGTTACATTTTCTGTTCCATATTTACGGCCCGAGCAGGTCAAAGACCTGTGAGGTCCCTATTGTAATCTAATAATAATAATAAGAAATTATTCTTATTATTAGGGCCAGAGCAGGTCATCAACCTATGAAGTCCCTATTGTAATCACAAGAATTATTTGTTATTATTATTCTTCTCGCAGCGGAACGCATTTTTGAAGGCCTGAACATACCCCGAAAAATTTGATAATCTAATGTCATTGGGCATGGTCGTGACCTGTGGGCTCTGTAGCGCCCCCTATTGGTCAGCCCTGCCTCCTACATGCGCATAGATGAACGAAATTCAGTACGCAGATTCATCATGAGCAGACGCACAAAAAAGCCTCTTGGACCGATACCGTCACTCCATCAGAAAGTCGGCCATTTTGATGTGTGGCGCCATTTTTTTCGTCAAATTCTTGCCTACTTTGAAAATGATCTCCTCCAGTGTTAACACCACAGTCTTCAAATTCACTCAGTATCATATCCATGAATTGAAGATCAAACGTTGGTTCAAAGCTCTTGGATTCGTCATACCTGGTGGGCGTAGGGTGGCGGCCTTTTAAATCCTTCGTCGTGCAGCATCAAGTCCTCATAACTTCACCATACCATTTCCTATCTCGGCCAAATTTCTCAGGAATGTACACAGTATCGCCCTGATTATATCTACACATCAATACAAGGTCGGACTTTTTGAATTTGGCGGCCATTTTGAAATATTTCCTTAGGAAGTAAGTTTCATCTCAGTCAATCACACTTCCTACATGCACTTACAAGAATTAAATTTGGTATGCATGTGTGTCATGACAAGACGCACAAAAAAACCATCGGACCCATACTCTAAGTCTCACAGGAAGTTGGCTATTTTGATTTTCCACGCCATTTTGCACACTTTTCCATGCCTCGTTAAAAAATGTTCTCCTCCTCGAGCTTTGACACTACAGTCTTCACATTCACTGAGTATCATCCTCATGCCTTGAAGATCAAAAGTTGCATAAAGCTTTTGGATACGTCATACCTGGTGGGCGTGACGGTGGAAACCATTTTCTCCTACGTCGTGAACCATCAAGTCCTTATAACTTTAACATACAGTTTCCCATCTCCATGAAATTTTTCAGGAATGTAGAGGGAGTTTTATTGAATATATCTGTGCATTTATACTGTGTAATATCCGTAGCGCCACCCACTAGACACAGGAAGTCAGTGTCATGCCTCCTTTGAAAATTATCTCCTCCTACAGATTTAACACCACAGTCACACATTTTTTTCCTTCGCCGAAAAGCATCAAGTCCCTCTAACTTTGACATACAACTTCCCATCTCCTCCAAATTTCTCAGGAATGCAGAGGGAGTTGTCCTGAATATATCTGTGCATCAACACTGTGTCATATCCATAGCCCCACCCACTGGACACAGGAAGTCAGACAAACATCATCCGATTGACATGACGTTTACTGCTTGTTTTCTCCTCATCATGACATGCAAGTAACAGGTGAGCATGCAATCTGACGGCGATTGCAGCTTTAATTGTTTTTGTGTTGTGTCTGCTTTCTATCATGTATTATATTTGCATAACATAATCCAGATTGCATGTGTGTATGTCTTCCAACATTTCAGTGCACCGATAATGTTCGTGCTAGTAACACTCATTTAGTGCAGTTTTTGTCTCTATGAGCTTTCGAACACATTCTCTATGAATTCAGTTATATTTGATTTAGATTTGACCAATGAGACATCCTACTAGTTGTTTAAATTAATTAATATTTACGATTCATGCTGGTATGCTTAAAATCAATGTCGTTCTGATGTTATGATGTTTTTTTTCTAATTAAGACATCCATTTTGATGGTTTATTACATAATGCACCAAATTATTACATTTTCTTGATAAAAAAAGTGCAACACCTGCATTTTGTAAATACTGACACTTAGGTAAGAACTTGGGGTGAAGTTTATTACATATTGCATTAAAGAATTTTGTTACAAAATGTGGCAGATTATTAAAAAATATCACTGCATGAAAAGTGGGATTTTCGTCAGTATGCAGCACTGTAGATTGACGTGGAATTTCAGGTTTGCGACTGCACGCTGCAATTTGCAGGCAACACCGAAAACTGCCGTGAATTGTCAGAAATTGACGTGGGCCTTGCTTGGCAGTTGTCCCCCCATGACCCCCCTCCCCCTGATTCTAGGGGAGGCTTTAACATGTAAATGAAAATGCTGTGAGCTATACAAATGCAAATCAGGGTAGCTGGGGGAGTTTTACCCCAGGTGACCTTTTTCTAAAAGGTGTTAACTTCCTTTTAAGAAAATCTCTGGTATAAATAGATGAGGCTCAGTATAGCCTAATTATAGACCCTTACATTTTAGCTTGAATTGATTTATTTAATGAAAGTATGCTAGATTAATTACTGTGTATGTCATTAGCAATGGCCAATGTTATGTAAAAAAGATTATTTATTCTTTTTTTTTTCTCTCTCTCTCCTGGGAACAAGTTAAAGATAAAACAGCAGTTGTTAAGAAGTTAAAATTTGCATGAAATATTTTGAGATAACTAAGATATTAAAATGTATAAGTATTTCTATAATTTCATGAGTTCTGAATGTTTTAGAAGAAGTTGAAAAGTAATTCTTATTACGTGTCAGAGTTCATGACCTTTAAGAGTTTTTACACTTCCGGGTTGACCGGAGCGTGAGTGACGAGGAAGAAGGAGCGGAGAGTTAATGGCGTCGAGCAGCTGACAGAGGACTGTGTGTGTTGTCAGTGTCGTGTTTTATCACTAACAGACTGTGAACTGTTGTCGGACGACGTGCTGTGAGTGTGAGAGTTGGACTCTTCATCGCAGTCGAAGGGTTTGTGTTTTAATGGACATGAAGCAAGTTCGGCTAAGCTAGCTAGCAGGAGCTAAGCTAGCTAGCAGGAGCTAGGCTAGCGGCACGGCCATTGTCGAGAGGAGGCCTGCCTTGACAGGAGGAGCTTTGCCGGTTCGCCACGGAGAGTGTCGCCGACGGACGGTGCTTCGCTGCTGCAGAGGGACACGGAGGTTTATCGCTGCGAACATTTTGTTTTCACAGACTAACCTCGCCTCATAACAAGTCTGTGACCTCTTATTAGCTCAGAGCTATGTCTGCAAGTCAAGATATACATGATACCGATAATGACGCCATTGTGTGTTAGTAACTGTGACTGTTTTGTCCCTCGTTTAATTTTACTGTGACTTACATTTCTTTATTCATACCACTCTCTTTTTAATGGTTTTCAGCTGTCTGTAAGACATTACGAGACAGTACGCAGGACAACAAACAAGCAGATCTTGCATCGCAGGCGGAAGCTGTGAGGAGTTCAGCTCGGAGTTGATCGAGAACAAATAGGGTAAGACTTATGAAATTAGATCCGTTTTTGGTCAATGTGACTATTATTCAGGTGCATTAATAGATGTGTTGTATCCATACGCAGTGCATCGCGCAGTACTGATCGTCTTTATTGACTGTTTTTACAGCTGCTGGAAGCGAGACAGTGCTAGCTGAGGATGAGGTGGACCTTTGGAAGTGCGCCGCCATGGACCTGATGTCTGAGGAGGAAAACGGCACAAGATGGCGGGGTGTCTGGATGGATTGTGTGACCTCCGTCCTTTCACAGCCAGAAGCTCACTGAGCTCTGTGCCATGCTGCAGTCACATGAGAGGCAATTACGATGTACAGGGCAGCGCACCACAGACGTCTGCAAAAACAGACACTTTGCGGTGCTGTAGGATTTTGGGCTTCTCGTGAGCTTCCCGTTTGTTGTGTGGGCAGATTATGCTTTGTACATAGTTGCGGTGTGTTTGCGTTTATGCTAATAAAGCTATTTCTTTGAATAAACAACACCTTCCTGGCAAATGTTTTTTTCCCCAATAAATTCATTCATGTTCTTGATGATATCATATATATATATATATATATATATATATATATATATATATATATATATATATATATATATGATTTTATTTTTTTATTTTTCTTACTGGGGTTTACATTTATAATGACCCAGGGTGACCAATCACGAGTGATTTTGCTTGTTTATAAGTAGTGGTTTCATCCAATACTGAATGAGGATATTCAAGCCAGCCCACACATTCTCTGGCCAGGCGTGGTTTCGTTGCTATTCATATGCAAATTGGAGCCGTTCGCACCTCCGGGAGCTCCACATATGTCATGGTTCATTTCCGTCAGTATGTGGCACAGACAAACGTGACGTTCGCAGGCTGTAAATTGTTGTTAACTGCCAAAAATTTGGAAGATTTCCGGGCGTTTACGGGGACGAAAATCCCACTTTTCATGCAGTGTATGCGGCGTTATTACATAATGAATTGAAAATGTATTACATTATTACGTAATGGGGCGTTATTACATGATGTGGCGCTACACACCACCTACAAACAAGGGAGTAGGTTTGATTTTGAGATTGGTGGGGACACAGAAGTGCTCCAAGGCAGCACTCCTGAAAGTTGACGTTTTTTTACATTAGCAATCATAATTTCACGTCATGCAGATGTTATAGGTTAAAGCAACTAATGAAAGACAAGGAGGCAACTTCGAAGAGTTTTAAAGCACATGGGTGAAGCATTGCTATTCAGATCATCATCACACTTACATTTGTCACAGTGCTGAATCTCATGACTAACATATCCATCATAAATTTTAACCTCACCTGTCAATTTCCAGCCTCTCTTTCAGCTTCTCCTCCTACATCTCCTCCAGCCTCTCTTCCTTCATCTGCTCCAGCCTCTCCTTCTCTACCTCCTCCTGCCTCTCTTCCTCTACCTTCTCTGGCCTCTCCTCCTCCACCTCCTCCAGCCTCTCTTCCTTCATCTGCTCCAGCCTCTCCTTCTCTACCTCCTCCTGCCTCTCCTTCTCTACCTTCTCTGGCCTCTCCTCCTCCATCTCCTCCAGCCTCTCTGCTGTCTGTCACCTTACAAAAATATGTTGATGCATGACATATGAACAGATACATTAGGGATACAATGATCATAGAGCTTGATGGAACAGTTATTGCCTGAGCAAAAAGGCTTTTACTTAATATTAATATTACTTAATATTAATTAAAGGTCCCATATTATGAAAAATTGACTGGGATTTGGGGTGTTATTGTGGGTCTATGGTGCTGCCACATGCCTAGAAACTTTGAAAAAAGACTATCCGTGCTTTTTTGAGTGAGATACAGATTTCTAAAGGGGTCTTGCCTGCAGTTTCCAGATACACGAGTCAAATTTGCTGCGGCTGTCGACGTCATCGGCCGTTCATTTGAATATGACTACCCCACTGCCCCTCCCTTCACCTCATGGTGTCTCCACCCACCAGGTACAGCTACCGTCTGGGAGATCCGCCATTACGCTATTGAAATCACCATGTCCAGGCACAAGGAGAAATGCTATGTTGTTAGTTGCAAGGACCAGCACAAAACACTCCATCTTCTCCCAGCTGCAGAGGACAAAAGAGCGGCATGGATTGAATTTATTTTTGAGAGCAATGTCCCAGCTGAAGTAGGAAAAAAACTGTTGGTGTGTGCGAACCACTTTGACGCTGACTGTTTCACCAACTTGGGCCAGTACAAGGCCGGAGTTGTCGGCAGACTTATACTCGAAGGTGGGGCAGTTCCAACTTTGCAAGGAATACCAACAGATGAGGGACATGTAAGTATAAAAAAAATGTGCTGTGTGTGTCTGTAGATAAGGGTGAACTCGTGCGTGATGTACTGTGTGTTTTGCCATTAAGAACAAGGTATGGTTAGCGGCTAACCGCTAACGTTAGCTTCTCTGACCACACAAGTTAGTGCTACAGCGGAATCATTCTGTGTATTACATTTCTGATCTTGCACATTATGTAATGCATGTCCTAGGTTAATGTCTGCATGTACAAATATGTAGCTGTGTTTATTTAGCAATTTTACACAAATTAACCAAGCAGTGTCACATAGTACCAGCTAACGCTAACCGCGAGCTTCCAAGCTAATGCTAACCGCGACCCTCTAGTTTGCGATCAATACAGTCTCTACATGTAAACCCAGAGACCCGGTCGGTCAAGCAGTACATACAGACACCCTCCACCGGGTCTAAGTTTTCAGGATTTTGTGAAATAATGCATTTGAGAATGTTTTCTAAACTGGAATATGTTGGCATAGGCCGGGGCAAAACCAGTGTACTGTTGACTGCTACATAGAGTTTAGATTCTCTGCACGTGTCGACCCCACTATCCTCGACCCTTCACCAAGCATTCGTGATTTTTTGTTTTTAATAACTCAAAATAATGACTATATTTCCAGATAGAAAATGCGCATCTCTCTCCTCCCTCCATTTTTGTGTTGCTGCGTGGTGTACACGTGAGTTATCCTCATGGCTAAAACGTGACTTGAGACGTACGTGACATCATTCCCCCAGACGCAAGAAGAAAGCAAAAATATATATTTTTACTAAGGAAAATGACAAAAATAATTGTAATGCGCAGTGACTTGAATAAATAACTTTAATCTGATTACTGGTTTGGAAATGTTAACGCATTAGATTACTCGTTTCTAAAAAAAAGTGGTCAGATTAGAGTAACGTAAGGCGTTGCAGCCTTTAGTGCTTGAATTATACTGTAACAGTGCTGTCATGTGTTATCCTATCCATATCTGGGAATGCTGTGCAGGTTAATTAAACTGTGATTACTTGTTGAGAACATTTGCCCATTTCTTGCAATTGTTTTCATGTTTTATTGTCTTTTTACTGTTTAAGACTCTACCTGGCTGCACTGCATTACAATGAGAATGCTAATAGAGGACAAGCCACCACATAATCAGGGGATCCTCTTTTCAAACTGAGCTTTCCAAAGTCCAGGAAGGGAGAGTGCAGAGCCAAACCAGTGAAGACAGAGGCAACATTCCGTAAGTTTTACAATCTTTTATTTGAACCTCTCAAATTACAGTTTTTATTGATTGCTTTGACCTGTTTAAACAAACTGGAATCCACTCGGTTTTCATCATGACTGTCTCAGTAGAGCACAAGACACCTCTTGCAAATGTGTTAACCCTTTCTCATTGAATTGACATATTTTCCCCACCCTTTTGCAGAACAGTTAACACGGATGTCATTCAAGCAGTCCAAACTCCATTGTTTTAGCTATGGTAACCAAACAGAAACCATCTGTTCCCATACTGATGTATTAGAAACTACCTACATCAGTATGAAATCACTAAAGCACCTGATTGACACTCCTAAACACAAATCTTCAATGAGCAATCAGTTTACAGGCCTTAAAAAGTGCAGCGGCTGTGTTGTTCTTTGCCAACATGGATTGAAGAGGTCTAAGGCAGATGAGAGTGAGAAATAGGTGCAGAGGAATATCAAGGTTGGATGGCATGCAAGAAGATTTTTCCCTTGGTTCATTGCAAGAGAGGATAATGAATGTGATGTGGATGAGGCCATGTGGCCCCATCATCAAGACAGAAGAGACTGAGTATCAATAGTGGCTATTTCTTATACTCTACAGTAATAGATTGTTATACTTTACTGTAATATTTTATATCTTTAACTTCTTTTCTATGTTTTAAAACAGGTCAGTTGTTCAGGAAAATGCTTGCTGTGAAGCTGCAGAATGTCACACCGCGGTGAGGGATGTCCTGTCTTTGGGTTTTGTCCTGTGAATTTCCAGTTTTATTTTGAAAAGTAACTCTCCTCTCGTTTCAGGTCACTTGCCCTTCCTCCTGTGTCACCAGTCTGGCGTCTCCCCTGATCCCTGATTGTTTCCACCTGTGTCATCCCACCTCATGTGTATATAGTCTTTGTCTTCCCTGTCCTCGTCGCCAGAGTATTTCGTTCGTCACTGTTCGTGTACCTCCAGCCTTCGCTCCAAGTCTTGCCAGTGCCACGCCAAGTTTCAAGTTTGTGCCTGATTTTCTGTTCGCCTCTGAGAAAGAGTGATTTTTTGTTTGTAATTTTTTGGTCAGCCTTTTGAGCTAGAATTGTGTTGTTGCCTTGCTTGCCTCCGTTGGAGTGCCTTTTCTTTACATCCTTTTCAACCTTAGTGCAGTGCAGTTAATTTTGATAGCCTTTTGTTTCTCCTCATGGTGAGTGAATTTTTGTTGTTAATGTTTCATACGAAGTTTTGCTATTTAGATCAGTGTAGACAGTAGTCCTAGTTTTCCTCGTGAGAGTGATTTTTTGTTATTTTCTTTTGTTCTTGTTTTCCTCCCATAGATTCAGGAAGTGTTTAAAAGCCTGTTTGATTTGTCGCTCATTTTGACGAGGGGACAGTTAGTCCCGAAATAAAGCTTGTCTGAACCGTTCGCCCCTCTGCTTCTGAGTCCTCCTTCTAGTCTCTGCCTGACAGAATACTCTGGCCAGACATGGACCCAGCAGAGGTGGAACGCGTGTCAGATGTCCTGCGCACCCAAGAAGCCCGTCTCAACCGCCAGGAAGAATTCCAGACGGCGATGGCTTCGCAAATGGGGCATATCTCGACTCAACTGCAGGATCTCCTTGGCCAGCTCGCCCGACAGACCGCCCCTGCACCGCTCCCGGCACCAGAAGCGACACCGACACCCACCATGCCGCCTTTCGGGGCGGGCAGTAAGTTGGCTCCCCCAGCTCAATACACCGGAGAGCCAGGGCAGTGCAAGACTTTCCTAATCGACTGTTCTATACATTTTGAACTGAACCCTCTTGCTTTTCCCACAGACCGGTCAAAGATAGCGTTTATGATAACGCACCTGGCTGGCAGAGCTAAGGCTTGGGCGTCAGCAGAATGGGGGAGAGGTTCATCCACATGTCTCTCTCTCACTGATTTTCAAGCAGCGCTCACCAGAACCTTTGATCCAGTAACCACGAGCCGGGAGAAGGCGCAAGAGCTGAGTAGCTTAAAGCAAGGTAGCAGCTCTGTGTGTGATTACGCCATCCGCTTTCGCACGTTAGCGGTGGAAAGTGGGTGGAATGCTACCGCTCTTTATGACATTTTTTTGAAGGGACTATCAACCCACATACAAGATCTGCTCGTTCCCTTGGACTTGCCAACGGACGTGGATTCCCTCATCGCCCTCGCGATCCGGACGGACAACAGGCTCACTCAGCTTCAGCGACAACGAGGCAGGGGACCAGCGACGGCAGAGAGTCACCTGCGTACTCAAGCTCCGGCGGGCTCAGCTCGTCACCACTCACCGCAGGAGCAGCGTCATCCACCTTCTGCGGAGAGGGAGGAGGAACCCATGCAGCTGGGGAGAGCTCGACTGACTCCGGAGGAGCGGAGAAAACGCCAACTGGAGGGGCGGTGCTTTTATTGTGGAGAGACCGGTCACCTCGTCGCCGCCTGCCCTACTAAGAAGTCCCTGGTGGTGAGTCTCGTCTCGGCATCGACCTCCCCACCACGCACGCTCACCAAGGTCCAGGTAAAGCATCACACCGACACTGAACTCGAAGCCCTCATTGACTCAGGGGCAGATGAGAGTCTGATGGACTGGGGATTAGCCAGAAAATTGGGGCTCGATGTCGAACTGCTAGAAAGACCCATCAGAGCCAGATCCCTTAATGGTTTGGAACTCTTTTCTATTACTCACGTCAGTGAACCAGTTCCTCTACAAATCAATAATCATAAGGAGGTGATACGCTTTTACCTGTTCAAATCCTCCTCCCATTCTCTGATACTGGGGCAGTCATGGTTGCTGACTCATAACCCTCACATTGACTGGAGAACGGGAGAGATCAGAGGATGGGGGGACAGCTGCACCAAAACATGCCTTGAACCCCCCTACCAGAAAGATGAAGTCACAGAAATTAACCTGTTTTCTACTGCCCCCACACCGCCCTTACGACTGCGCCATTGACCTGATTCCGGGATCCACCATCCCCAAGGGCCGCCTGTACTCCGTCTCTGGACCGGAGAAGGAAGCGATGAAGGAGTACATCACAGCGTCACTAAAGGCAGGCCTGATCCGTCCCTCTTCATCTCCAGCAGGCGCTGGTTTTTTCTTTGTGGGAAAAAAGGATGGCTCACTAAGACCCTGCATCGACTACAGCCCATTGAATGACATCACAATAAAGAATCGTTACCCCCTTCCCCTCATGTCCTCTGTCTTCGATCAGCTCCAACAGGCTAAAGTCTTCACCAAATTAGACCTTCGTAATGCCTATCATTTGATCCGTATCAGAGAGGGGGACGAGTGGAAGACTGGGTTCAACACCCCCAGTGGCCACTACGAGTATCGAGTCATGCCTTTCGGACTCACTAACGCACCCGCCGTGTTTCAGGCCATGATTAACGATGTGTTAAGAGATCTTCTTGATCATTTTGTCTATGTTTACCTCGATGATATTCTCATTTACTCCCCTGACCTAGATACTCACCGCGATCATGTGAACCAGGTGCTTAAGAGACTACTGGCTAATCACCTGTACGTTAAAGCTGAGAAAAGTGTGTTTCATGCCGACACTGTCTCCTTCCTGGGCTTCATCGTAGCCCCTGGAAGTGTGCAGATGGACCCGGCTAAAGTTAGCGCTGTGGCCGAGTGGCCCACACCTGATAGCCGCAAAAAGGTTCAGCAGTTCTTAGGATTTGCTAACTTTTACAGGCGGTTTGTCAGAGGCTTCAGCGCAATAGCAGCTCCTCTTCATGCTCTCACGTCTACACAGGTGCAGTTCCATTGGTCCCCAGAAGCAGAGAAGGCGTTCAAAACACTCAAGCATCGATTCACCTCTGCTCCCATCCTCACCTTGCCAGACCCTACGCGCCAATTTGTGGTGGAAGTGGACGCATCCAACGAGGGAATCGGAGCCGTGCTGTCGCAACGCTCAGAACGGGACGGCAAGATGCACCCCTGCGCCTTCCTGTCAAGGCGACTGTCCAGAGCGGAGCGTAACTACGATGTTGGTAACCGGGAGCTGCTAGCTGTTAAGCTCGCCTTGGAAGAGTGGAGGCACTGGCTAGAGGGGGCCGACCATCCATTCATAGTCTGGACAGACCACAAAAACCTTGAGTACATTAGAAAAGCTAAGCGCCTCAACTCTCGCTAGGCCAGGTGGGCGCTCTTTTTTAACCGCTTTTCCTTCTCCCTTTCCTATAGGCCGGGGTCCCGGAATGTCAAGCCAGACGTTCTCTCCCGACTGTTCGACCCCGAGCCTGAGGCCAAAGAACCAGAGACTATCCTCCCACTAACCCATGTGGTTGGAGCGGTCACTTGGCCCATAGAAACAGAGGTAAAGCGAGCTATTGGTGGTGCTCCGTCACCTAGTGGGTGTCCTGCTAACCGTTTGTTTGTTCCTACCGAGCTACGCCCACAGGTGATCCATTGGGCTCACACCACGCAGCTTTCATGTCATCCGGGAGTCAAACGGACGATGTTCGTCATCTCCCGGCGGTTCTGGTGGCCATCAATGGAGACGGAGGTCCGGGAGTACGTAGAGGCATGTTCAGTCTGCGCCAGGAATAAGACGTCTTCCGGGGCTCGTATGGGCCTCTTGCAACCGCTCCCCATCCCCTCCAGACCGTGGTCTGACATCTCTCTCGACTTCGTCACGGGGCTCCCGGTCTCTCAAGGCAACACCACCGTCCTCACGGTGGTTGACCGGTTCTCTAAAATGGTCCGGTTCATTGCTCTGCCAAAGCTGCCGTCTGCCAAGGAGACGGCAGAAGTCATGATGACCAACGTTTTCAAGGTTCATGGCTTCCCCAAGGACATTGTCTCTGACCGGGGGCCCCAATTTGTGTCCCGGTTCTGGAGGGAGTTCTGCCGACTCATCGGAGCCAAGGCCAGCCTGACCTCAGGTTACCACCCGGAAGCCAACGGCCAGACTGAACGCCTGAATCAACAACTGGAAACCGGCCTCCGGTGCGTGGTGTACCAGAACCCCTCCACATGGAGCAAGCACCTGGTCTGGGTTGAGTATGCGCATAACTCCTTACCTACATCTGCCACAGGTTTATCGCCCTTTAAATGTGTTTACGGTTATCAACCACCAGTCTTTCCAGATAACGAGCCAGAAGTGTCGGTCCCCTCTGCCCATGCCCTGATCCGACGTTGCAGACGCATCTGGATGGCCGCCCGCCAGGTTCTGATCCGACAAGGGGACCGGGTTAAAAAGGCGGCCGACCGTAGGAGACGACCGGCTCCCGACTATCAGCCAGGACAGAGAGTGTGGTTGTCAGCTAAAGACTTGCATCTTAAGGTCCCATCCAAAAAGCTGGCGCCACGATTTGTGGGCCCGTTCCCCGTCACCAGGATGGTCGGACCCGCAGCTGTCCGTCTTCGTCTGCCTCGGTCCCTTCGTGTACACCCAACGTTCCATGTAAGCCAGATTAAACCGGTCAAGGAGAGTCTGATGGTTCCAGCCACCACGTCCCCACCACCGCCCGAGGTGGTCGAAGGAGGTCCGGTCTACAAAGTAAAGAGGTTGTTGGCTGTACGCAACAGGGGCCGGGGCAGACAGTTCCTCGTGGACTGGGAAGGTTACGGGCCGGAGGAGAGACAGTGGGTTCCATCTCGACACATTGTTGATCCCACCCTTATTGATGACTTTTACAGGGACCATCCTGAACTGCCTGGGCCGTCAGGTGTCGGCCCTAGAGGGAGGGGTACTGTCACACCGCGGTGAGGGATGTCCTGTCTTTGGGTTTTGTCCTGTGAATTTCCAGTTTTATTTTGAAAAGTAACTCTCCTCTCGTTTCAGGTCACTTGCCCTTCCTCCTGTGTCACCAGTCTGGCGTCTCCCCTGATCCCTGATTGTTTCCACCTGTGTCATCCCACCTCATGTGTATATAGTCTTTGTCTTCCCTGTCCTCGTCGCCAGAGTATTTCGTTCGTCACTGTTCGTGTACCTCCAGCCTTCGCTCCAAGTCTTGCCAGTGCCACGCCAAGTTTCAAGTTTGTGCCTGATTTTCTGTTCGCCTCTGAGAAAGAGTGATTTTTTGTTTGTAATTTTTTGGTCAGCCTTTTGAGCTAGAATTGTGTTGTTGCCTTGCTTGCCTCCGTTGGAGTGCCTTTTCTTTACATCCTTTTCAACCTTAGTGCAGTGCAGTTAATTTTGATAGCCTTTTGTTTCTCCTCATGGTGAGTGAATTTTTGTTGTTAATGTTTCATACGAAGTTTTGCTATTTAGATCAGTGTAGACAGTAGTCCTAGTTTTCCTCGTGAGAGTGATTTTTTGTTATTTTCTTTTGTTCTTGTTTTCCTCCCATAGATTCAGGAAGTGTTTAAAAGCCTGTTTGATTTGTCGCTCATTTTGACGAGGGGACAGTTAGTCCCGAAATAAAGCTTGTCTGAACCGTTCGCCCCTCTGCTTCTGAGTCCTCCTTCTAGTCTCTGCCTGACACAGAAATGTTTTGTGAACTATGAGACTACCAGCTTTCTTATTCTCTTATACTCTAATAGATTTTATTTTGGTTTCCATGTATTTTGTGTAATATTTACAGTATTTCAGTTTTCAGCCACAGTTAAAAAAAGAATCAATGGAATAAAAAAATGCATCAAAACAATTCTGATTCTGGATTCAATTCTTTGCAAGACAGCAAATTCGACAACAAATGGCACTGGCATGAAAGCTACGTAGAGTAATAGGCCACAATGACAAGCAATGGTGCTGTATTTTGTATTTTGTTGACCACTGTGTAATGGTTGATTGGAAGAGCTCATACACTTGTTTGCAAGTTGTATTGATTGAAGGCAAAATTAGCTTCTGTTGCATATTTTAAATGTTTTGGCACGGTTAGAGCCTTTTGCAAACAAAATGAGTCATTTTGACCATGAGTGCCACTGTTTCGGCCTGTGTGTTAACTGTTTTGAAAATGTGGAGTTTGAGTTGACTGCTGCATCAAAGCAATCAATAAAAACTGTAAAATAAACATGGACACACAGGCATCACACAAAAGGTTGATGAAAACAAACACAAACAATTAAAATCTGAATTGGTTTTCAAAATAAATAATAAGGAGAATGTATAAATAATAAGTCATTAGGAGAAATAAGCAAAACTTTACAACACTGCAGCACAAGGCTTTTTGGTTGGACTGCAATTTTCCTGTAAACATACATTTGTTTATTGCACTGCAGACTGAGGTGATGCACTGTTGGACCTGATCTCAAGAAGGTTTTCCAGGACCCTGCCCCATATGTGAACGAGGTGCTGAAACTCATAATCCCTGAAGACCTCTCGGACCACACAGACAGGCAGCACAACTCTCACTCTACACCCCAGAGACCCCCAGCACCAGCTTACAAAGCTTCTGTAGGCTATATTGGCTGAACACAATTCAATATAAAGTCGGCACTGAATGTTTACACCCAAGGCAACTAGATACTTTCTTTATTATTTTCATATTGATATTGAAGTTAATATATAAAGTCAAACTGTTTTACTTCAGATATTTATTTTCTTCTTCTTGTTATTATTTCATTCATGTCAACACATGTTTACAAATGTTTCTTACAATAAAACATCTTTCCTAACTGTTCTGTGTTTTCCTTTTATTGATATGTACTTTTCATGGTAATAAGTAAAAGATTATAAACTATAAGCAATGTAAGATAGAGTAAGCAGTTATGTACTTTCATCATAACACTTTTGCAATAAATGAATAGTATTTATGTGACTAAAAGCTTACTGCAGGACCTACAGGCCAGGAGGATCCACCATGCATGATGGTGGCTCAGGAAGCTGCTGTAGTCTTCATGTAACCTAGAAATTATGAAAGGTAAGTGAGTGACAATAGATTAGAGAAAAGAGAGACAGCAAAATGATGTCATGTTTGCCCAGTGTTCACACTTAATAGTGGTATTTCCATACAGCAGATATTCTCGGGTTCTGTAGGCATTTGTTCACAATTGCCACAGGAACACCTGTTTTTATGCTGAATTTTTATTATTCATTGGAAACTATGATCGCTAATCACGTCGCGTTGTTTCTTTGGTAATATATCTAACGTTTATAAACCGTTGTAACTGGTTAAATAACAATTCTGCTGGTAGAGAGGTGATGGGGGGCAACTGTGGCTTATTGAAAACTACAGTTGTTAAAAATTGCTGGCAGTAGCTAATTACAGGTCGTCACTGCAAATAAGAACAGGTTCTCAATTGACTTACCTGGCTCCATAAAGGTAAATAATAATATGGGGTTATGCTTTTCTCTTGTAACTGCTATTGCTAAATTGCATCCGCATTACTGCAACTGAACAGCAGTAAACACCAGCCGAGGTTTGGCTAAGCTTTATGACGTAAACACTTGAGGCAGGAGAAGGGGGCTGTTATCTGTAACAACGCGGGGCAGACGGCCAGCAAGCCCTTAAAACTTTCATTAGTCTGCAGTAACATAAAAGTAATGTCAAGGTAACAAAGTTAACTACTAACCACTGAGAAACATCCATGTTCAGTCTTGGCTGCTTACTTTCTTCTGGAGCCTCTTGTTGATCTGGGTTGGACCGCAGTCTGTTGTCCGGCAGTCATTTCTCCCACAAACTCCACCGTTGCCATGGTCACACGATGCCGTCCTCACGTCTTCCACAGGCACGAAGAGGTGGGTGGCATAGTGGGCGGCACTGTGGGCGGCGCACGCAGTAGCTCATTAGCATTTAAAGGGAAAGGCACTGAAACCGGCCACCTGGAGCAGGGCTGTGAAACTGGTGTTTCAAGAACCCTGCTGTGCTCAGTCCTTCAGCTTTTTTCGACCAAAGCATGTTACTAACATTCCATGTCCAGGAACCATGTCAAGAAGCAGAAATGACCATAATATGGGACCTTTAATTAGGGAGCCAAGCGCGAGGGGCCGAGGGAGGACCAGCGGTGCTAGGAACCCTATTGTTATTGTAAAGATTTTTAGGGCCTGAGCAGGGAACCTGCAAGGACCCTATTGTATTTCAAATGATTATTATTTTTCTTTGTCCAAAATGTTCACATTTTTCACTGCCTGAACATACCCCAAAACTCACCAAACTTGAAATATAAGTCACACCTGGCAAAAAATTGTATAATCTATTGTCGTCCTGAATATCCACCACTAGATGGCGCTCTTATTAAGGAAAGTGCGTTTTGGCTAATAACTCCCATATACCTTGTCGCACATTCAAAAACTTTATATCCACACGTTCAGTGAATTGTGCAGAATCTCGTGGTATAGGCCACGCCCATTTTCGCTAGGTCGGAAAATGCCGAAAACCTACTTTTTCGAACTCCTCCCAGGCGATTTCACCGATTTGCACTAAACTTGGCACACAGCATCTGGGGACCCTCCTGACAAAAAGTTATTAAAGGATTCTAATTAGGACAAATAATTTTAAAGTTATTAGATAACAACTTCCTGCAGATTTGGTTCAAAACAGGAAGTGTTTGATATTTCTACAGTGGACAGGTCTAATGACATGAAACTCAGGATACTACTTCCCCATGAGCCCCTGAGGCCCTGTGCAAAATTTTATGCGATGACCACAAGGTGGCGCTCTTTAAATTCAAGTATTTTATATCTCCACATTGGTTCATCGGATTAACACGAAACTTAGTATCCTTATTGTCAGTGCCCTCCTGAGGAGAGGTGATGAAGGGTTTACCGATTTGACATTAGATGGTGCTGTGGTGCCAGTTTAATTAGGACCCGAGCAGGGAACCTGCAAGGACCCTATTGTAATTGAAATGTTTTTTATTATTTTTCTTCTCACAAAAGGATCGCATTTTTCACTGCCTGAACATACCCCAAAACTCACCAAACTTGGAATATAAGTCACACCTGGCGAAAAATTTTATAATCTATTGTCGTCCTGAATTTCCACCACTAGGTGGCGCTGTTATTAAGGAAAGCGCGTTTTGGCTAATAACTCCCATATACTTTGTCGCACATTCAAAAACCTTACATCGACGCGTTCAGTGGATTGTACTGAATCTCGTGGTATAGGCCACGCCCATTTGCGCCTACCGTTTTTTTTCGATACGTCGCAAAATGTCGAAAACCTACTTTTTCAAACTCCTCCCAGGCGATTTCACCGATTTGCACGAAACTTGGCACACAGCATCTCTGGACCCTCCTGACAAAAAGTTATTAAAGGATTCTAATTAAAATAAATAATTTTGAAGTTATTAAATAACAAATTCCTGCAGATTTGGCTCAAAACAGGAAGTGTTGCATATCTCCACATTGGTGTGGTCTAATGACATGAAACTCAGGATACTACTTCCCCATGAGCCCCTGAGGCCCTGTGCAAAATTTTAGACGATGACCACAAGGTGGCGCTCTTTAAATTGATGTATTTTATATCTCCACAACAGTGCATCGGAATAAGACAAAACTTGGTACATTTATTGTCAGTGCCCTCCTGAGGACATCTGACAAAGGGTTTACCGATCCACCACTAGTCGGCGCTCTGGCGTCACTTTAATTGCATAATTGGCCCTGTGCCCACACCATAACACTTATGGAAATGAAATTCATAGAGGTGCTATAGAATGGCCCCTGTGACTCACCCACCGAAAATGACCACCAGGTGGCGCTATTTTCAATTTAAAAGCGTTTTTGGCTCATAACTCCCACTTAATATGTTGCATATTATTAAACCTCATGCCGATGTGTTCCCTCCATTCAGATGAATTGTTTGGTGTAGGCCACGCCCACTTTTGCAGTAACTTTCCGTTTGCAAAATCGCGACAAATGAAAAACGTACTTTTTCGAACTCCTCCTAGAGAATTTGACCAATTTGCACCAAACTTTGCATGTAGCATCTGTAGACCCTCCTGACAAAAAGTTATCAAAAGAATTTTGATAGTCCATGAACTGCCCGAAATATAAAATGACAAATTCCTGCATATTGTGTTGAAAACAGACAATCTTGCATATCTTTACAAAATGCTGTCTGATTATCACATAAATGGTCTTCATTGTGTGGTATGGCATGATGAGGCTTTGTGTAAAATTTGGTGCAAATCGGCCAATAGATGGCGCTCTGGTCGCAGTCTAATTAGTTTCAATGGGATAAAGTGGGGAAATCTTAAAGTCTTCTTCAAAACTCATCGACCTTCAACCTCTCCTTGTCCCTAATATGTTGAGCTAGACACACCATTCTAACCTTTAAAGAGTCAGAAGACCTCAAACTATGGGGCATGTATTCAGTTTTTAAATATATTTTATGGTTTTCAAATCATCACAGTTTTACTTTCAAGGATTTGTAGGCTGTCTACTGATTTTATAATGGGGGTGTATTGCGCAGTGTTGGGCACGTTACTTTTAAAAAGTAATTAGTGATAGTTACTAATTACTTCTCCCAAAAAGTAACTGAGTTAGTAACAGAATTACTCCATTATAAAAGTAATTAGTTACCAGGAAATTAACTGTTGCGCTACTTTTATTTCTTCCCCCTTTTGAGCTCGGCAGTCATTTTAGCTGCTTGGCTACAAATGTATTTAGAAAATGTATTTCTTTGACCGGCACCTGCTCTCCCTGATATTTTGTCAATGAGTGCTCTGAAGGAGTATGAGTCAGCTGTTGATAACGGGAGCAAGTTCTCAACAACATACCTGTCTATCATTGCATTCAGTTCAGTCTGTGTCACAAGTTTCTGTGAAGCTGTTCGCAGAGCACAGGTTAGCCACACCTGGCCTGCTATCATCATCAACAGCGTCAGCAACAGAGTTTTGGCCAGTGTTAGTTTTGTAAAAGGTGTGCTCAGAGTTGCTTACAACGGATGTGGACAAAGGAGATTAAAGTAGTGTCTGTATTTCCACTTTGAAAACATCAACTTTCCCTCCGGACTCACCATTACCACAGTTCCCCTCTGCTAGTTTGAGTGTGTGATGCTGCTGTGTGCGTGTGTGGCTTGTGTGTAAACCGAACATTGCCACTGATTGGCTTAAGAACTCTAACTCAACGTTAGGGAGCCAATCATCATCACTTATGCGGTTGTCTCGCTCCTCCCCTCCTCCCTCACCGGAGGAAAAAAAATACAGCTCTGCAGCTCCGGCAGCTGAGAGCCGAGATGGATGACAACAGCTTCAGTGATCAGCTTCAGTTTGTCACACGCCACATTTAATAGTCGGTAACGGCATTGTAACGATGGAAATAGTAGTATTGATTAGGTTAACTGTTACTGAAAAAACGCTGTGAGTAACGCCGTTTATTCTAATGCCGTTATTCCCAACACTGGTGTTGCGTGAAATAGAATGCGTGACATCATAGCTACAGTGGAGAGCAGCTGGAAGAACTGTAGAAAAAGTTCTCTTCAGCTTGATTTTGATCCCACAACTTTAACTTCACATAGACAATATATACATAGACATGTAGGAAATCTTGTTTGCTTTCGGCTGATGGTCTTATTTTGGATGTAGGACTTTTGGCTGTTAAAGCCCCAGAGGGACAAGCACAACAGCAACTCCCCCATGAGCTGCAATTTCTTCCTCTTCTTCAGATTTCATCATGCAGCAGGTGACATCTCACATCCCATCAGTTAATCAGTTCTTCTCTGACCTGGCTGGCTTTCATGGATTTTTTTCAAGGTCTCCAGAGAGAACCAGTGTGCGTGACACGGTGGTGGCACACAGACTCCCAAGAGCAAACAGAGTGAGATGGAACATCTCCATCATCCAGTGTTTTGAAAGCATTAGGGGAGATTGAGCCTACCACTGTGCGAGAAGCTAGAAGGTTTCTGAGGCTACTGGAGGATGATACTCAGCTTCTTCCTGAAACTATTTCATTGCATCATGACTAGTGTGCACATTCTCTTCAGCCAGCTCCAGAGGCAGAGCATCGACTCAGTCTTTGTCCGGGGAATCATGCAGCAGTTGACACAGTTTTTCTGACTTCAGCAGACATTTTTTCAAACCGGCAATAGCAGTCCATTAAATTATGAAGCAACGACTTCCTCGGCGGAAGGTCTTCCTCGAGCATGCCCCGACGGCAGCAAGCCCCAATGGCAGCATGAATCGACGGCAGCACGCCCCGACACGCGTGGACTGCGAGGGCCCGTTCAGAGCTGCTTGCAGCTTTAATTTAATATTTGGCACTGTGCCCACACCATAGTACTTATGGAAATGAAATTCATAGGGGTGGTCTAGAATGGCCCCTGTAACTCACACACCAAAATTAACCAGCAGGTGGCACTATTTTCCACTATTTTACATGTGAAAGCGTTTTTGGACCATAACTCCCACATAATGTGTCGCACATTGTTAAACCTCATATCTACATGTTCCCTCTATTCAGCTGGATTGTGCTGCATAGGCCACGCCCACTTTTGCGATAACTTTCCATTCGCAAAATCACGACAAACGAAAAACCTACTTTTTCGAACTCCTCCCAGGCGATTTCACCGATTTGCATGAAACTTGGCACACAGCATCTGTGGACCCTCCTGACAAAAAGTTTTTAAAGGATTCTAATGAAGACAAATAATTTCAAAGTTATTAAATAACAACTTCCTGCAGATTTGGCTCAAAACAGGAAGTGTTGGATATTTCCACAGTGGTCGGGTCTAATGACATGAAACTCAGGATACTACTTCCCCATGAGCCCCTGAGGCCCTGTGCAAAATTTTAGGCGGTGACCACAAGGTGGCGCTCTTTAAATTGAACTATTTTATATCTCCACATCTGTTCATCGGATTCACAAGAAACTTTGTACATTTATTGTCAGTGCCGTACTGAGGACAGCTGATAAATGGTTTACCCATCTGCCACTTGGTGGCGCTCTGGTGCCAGTTTAATTTTATATTTGGCCCTGTGCCCACACCATAACACTTATGGAAATGAAATTCATAGAGGTGCTATAGAATGGCCCCTGTGACTCACACACCAAAAATGACCAGCAGGTAGTGCTATTTTCCGCTATTTTACACGTGAAAGAGTTTTTGGCCCATAACTCCCACATAATGTGTCGCACATTGTTAAACCTTATATCTACATATTCCCTCAACACAGCTAAACTGTGTGGTGTTGGCCACGCCCACTTTGCAGTAACATTCAATTCACAAAATCATGACAAATGAAAAACCTACTTTTTCGAACTCCTCCTAGACGATTTGACCAATTTGCAGCAAACTTCGCATGTAGCATCTGTAGACCCTCCTGACGTAAAGTTATCAAAATAATTTTGATAGTCCATAAACTGCCCGAAATATAAAATGACAAATTCCTGCATAATGTGTTGAAAACAGACAATCTTGCATATCTTTACAAAATACTGTCTGATTATCATCATTGTGTGGTATGGCCTGATGAGGCTTTGTGTAAAATTTGGTGCAAATCGGCCAATAGCTGGCGCTCTAGTCGCAGTCTAATTAGTGTCAATGGGATTAAATGGGGAAATCTTCAAGTCCTCTTCAAAACTCATCAACCTTCAACCTCTCCTTGTCCCTAATATGTTGAGCTAGACACACCATTCTAACCTTTAAAGAGTCAGAAGACCTCAAACTATTGGACATGTATTCAGTTTTTAAAAATCTTTTATGGTTTTCAAATCATCACAGTTTTACTTTTAAGGATTTGTAGGCCGTCTTCTAATTTTATAATGGGTGTGTATTGTGTGAGCTAGAGTGCGTGACATCATCGCTACAGTGGAGAGCAGATGGAAGAACTGGAGAAAAAGTTCTCTTCAGCTTGATTTGGATCCCGCGTCTTTTTCTTCACATAGACAATATATACATAGAAATGTAGGAAATCTTGTTGGCTTTCAGCTGATGGTCTTATTTCACATGTAGGCCTTACACTTTTGGCTATTGAAGCCCCAGAGGGACAAGCACAACAGCAACTCCCCCATGAGCTGCAATTTCTTCCGCTTCAGCTTTCATCATGCAGCAGGTGACATCTCACATCACATCAGTTAATCAGTTCTTTTCTGACCTGGCTGGATTCTCTGGATTTTTTTCAAGATCTCCCAAGAGAACTAGTGTGCTTGACAGAGTGGTGGCACACAGATTCTCAAGAGCAAACACAGTAAGATGGAACTTCCATATCTGTGCAGTGAACACTGTTTTAGCATAAAGGTGACATCATCCAGTGTTTTGAAACCATCAGGGGAGTTTGAGCCTACCACTGTGCGAGAAGCTGGAAAGTTTGTGAGGCTACTGGAGGACAATACTTTCAGCTTCTTCCTGAAACTATTTTATTGCATCATGCCTCATGTGCACATTCTCTTCAGCCAGCTCCAGAGGCAGACCATCGAGTCAGTCTTTATCCGGGGAATCATGCAGCAGTTCACACAGTTTTTCTGACTTCAGCGTACATTATTTCACGCCGGCAATAGCAGGCCACCAAATTATAAAGCAACGACTTCCTCAGCGGAAGGTGTTGCTTGAGCATGCCCCGACGGCAGCATGCCTCGATGCGCGTGGACTGCAAGGGCCCGTTCAACGCTGCTTGCAGCTTTAATTAGGATCCGAGCAGGTCATCGACCTGTGAGGTCCCTATTGTAATTGGAAAAATTATTAGGGCCCGAGCAGGTCATCGACCTGTGAGGTCCCTATTGTAATTGGAAAAATTATTAGGGCCCAAGCAGGTAGACCTGCGAGGTCCCTATTGTAATTGGAAGGAAATACATTTTCTTCTCCAAGTTTGACTGCAGTTTTGGATGCCTGAACATACCCAAAAACTCACCAAATTTGGAATATACGTCACATCCGGCGAAAATTACGATCCTGCATTGTCACTGGACGTGGTCATGACCTGTAGGCTCTGTAGTGCCCCCTAATGTTCTTCCCTGCCTTCCACATGTGCTTAGACAAACGAAATTCGGTACACAGATTCCTCATGACCAGACGCACAAAAAAGTCTGGGGGGCCTATACTCTCAGTCCAACAGAAAGTCAGCCATTTTGATGTGTGGCGGCATTTTTGTCCAATTCATGCCTACTTTGAAAACTATCTTGTCCTAGAGCTTAAACACCACAGTCTTCAAATTAACTCAATTATCTTCTTCATGCCTTGAAGAACAAAAGTTATGGAAATCATTCAGCTGCGTCAAACTCTAGTGGGCTGGGCAGTGGAAACCATTTTTTCCTCACGCTGTCAAGCATCAAGGCTTTATAACTTCAACATACAATTTCCTATCCACACCAAACTGCTCATAAGTGTAGAGGCTGTCACCCTGAATAAATCTCAGCATCAATACTCAGTCGGCCATTTTGATTTTGGCCACCACTATAAAATATTGCCCAACTTTGTACTTAAATTATCTCCTCCTACAGACGTAACACCACCGACTTCACAGTCACTCAGTATCATCCTCTGACCTTGAAGATGAACAGTTATGGAAATCTTTATCCTACGTCATACCTGCTGGCCGCAGTGGAGTAGTCAATTCAAATCCTTCGCCGTAAAGCATCAAGTCCTCGTAACTTCTTCATACAATTTCATATCTTGGCCAAATCTCTCAGGAATGCAGAGGGAGTCACCCTGAAAAGATCTGTGTTGTCATGGGGCGTGGTCGTGAGCTGCGGGCTCTGTAGCGCCCCCTAATGTTCAGCCCACGCCTCCCATAGGTGCGTAGAAGAAAGAAATTCAATAAACAGATTCCTCATGACCAGACGCACAAAAAAGCCTCTTGGACCCATACCGTCACTCCAACAGGAAGTCAGCCATTTTGATGTGTGGCGGCATTATTGTCCAAATCATGCCTACTTTGAAAATGATCCTGTCCTAGAGCTTAAACACCACAGTCTTCACATTAACTCAATTATCATCTTCATGCCTTGAAGAACAAAAGTTATGGAAATCATTCAGCTGCAACATACTTTAGTGGGTGGGGCGGTGGAAACCATTTTTTCCCCTCGCAGTCAAACATCAAGGCTTTATAACTTTAACATACAATTTCCTACCCACACCAAACTGCTCATAAGTGTAGAGGCTGTCTCCCCGAATAAATCTCAGCATCAATACTAAGTCGGCCATTTTGCTTTTGGCCGCCATTTTGAAATACTGCCAATCTTCATACTTAAATTACCTCCTCCTACAGATGTAACACCACCGACTTCACAGTCACTCAGTATCATTCTCTGACCTTGAAGATGAAAAATTATTAAAATCTTTATCCTACATCATACCTGGTGGCAGTGGTGTTGCCCGCCATAAAAATCCTTCATCATGAAGCATCGAGTCCTGATAACTTCTTCATACAATTTCCTATCTCGGCCAAATCTCTCAGGAATCTAGTGGGAGTCGCAATGAATAGATCTGTGCATCAATACTGTGTCATATCCATAGCGCCACCCACTCGACACAGGAAGTCAGACAAACATCATCCGATTGACATGACGTTCACTGCTTGTTTTCTCCCCGTCATGACATGCTTGTAACAGGTGAGCGCACAGTCCGACAACACCACAACCCGATGCGCGCGGACTACGAGGGCCCGTTCATCACTGCTTGCAGTTTTAATTAGGAAACGAGCAGGTAGACCTGCGAGGTCCCTATTGTAATTTGAAGGAAATACATTTTCTTCTCCAAGTTTGACTGCAGTTTTGGATGCCTGAACATACCCAAAAACTCACCAAATTTGGAATATACGTCACATCCGGCGAAAATGACGATCCTGCATTGTCACTGGGTGTGGTCATGACCTGCAGGCTCTGTAGCGCCCCCTAATGTTCTTCCCTGCCTTCCACATGCGCATAGACGAACGAAACTCGGTACGCAGATTCCTCATGACCAGACGCACAAAAAAGTCTGGGGGCCCATACTGTCACTCCAACAGGAAGTCAGCCATTTTGATGTGTGGCGGCATTTTTCCCAAATTCATGCCTACTTTGAAAATTATCTTGTCCTAGAGCTTAAACACCACAGTCTTCAAATTAACTCAATTATCTTCTTCATGCCTTGAAGAACAAAAGTTATGGAAATCATTCAGCTTCGTCAAACTTTAGTGGGCGGGGCGGTGGAAACCATTTTTTCCTCACGCCGTCGAGTATCAAGGCTTTATAACTTCAACATACAATTTCCTTTCCACACCAAACTGCTCATAAGTGTAGAGGCTGTCTCCCCGAATAAATCTCAGCATCAATACTAAGTCGGCCATTTTGCTTTTGGCCGCCATTTTGAAATACTACCAATCTTCATACTTAAATTACCTCCTCCTACAGATGTAACACCACCCACTTCACAGTCACTCAGTATCATCCTCTTACCTTGAAGATGAAAAGTTATGGAAATCTTTATCCTACGTCATACCTGCTGGCCGCAGTGGAGCGGTCAATTCAAATCCTTCACTGTAAAGCATCATGTCCTCGTAACTTCTTCATACAATTTCCTATCTTGGCCAAATCTCTCAGGAATGCAGAGGGAGTCGCCCTGAACAGATCTGTGTTGTCATGGGGCGTGGTCGTGACCTTCGGGCTCTGTAGCGCCCCCTATTGTGATGCCCCGCCTCCCACAAATGCGTAGAAGAACGAAATTTGGTATGCAGATTCCTCATGACCAGAGGCATAAAAACCCTCTTGGACTGAAACCGTCACTCCAACAGGAAGTCAGCCATATTGATGTGTGGTGGCATTTTTGGGTGATTCTCATGAAGCTTTAGTAAACATATCCTGGTTATATGTTGCTAACAAAACACTTTATTATTATTAGTTATGATATTTCCTATAAAGTGGGTGAAGTGCACTGTAGGGATAAATGTTTTTTTTACACTTTTAATATAATCTTTACAATTTTTTAACAAAATATCCCGGTGTATTCTCATTACCGAAATGTGTCCAGATCCATTATTGTATTGTTCTTTTTAATTTCCTGAAAAATCAGTTTGGTTAAAATAGAACAAAATTGCACAATTTTGTTTAAAAATGTCTATATTTATGATCAGTATAGGTATTTATGGTGTGTAACAACAAATATATATTTATTTGATTGAAAATGATCGTGTCCACACAAAAAGTTCCTCATTACCGCAATGCTTTTCATCTGCCTATAAAAAGTGCACTGTTCCTTTAAATTGACAAGCAGTCCCATGATGCATCACTTGAGACAGAAGGTTCAAAATGGACACAAGTTTAGTTGCTCTCTCATCTCTCACATTATGAAATTTTTGTAAATGTCTTCAAATTTGACTCTTGTTACACTGTCAGTAATCATTACCGATATGGGTTGTTAATCGATACTTCAAAAAGTATATTGAATTATTTTTGTCTGAACGTAAAGATAATGTAAGACTTCAACGTGTACCAAAGGTAGCGGTTGTGTAGCATGTTAGCCTTTTATGCCATGTGCTAACTTAGCTAAGAGTGCCTCATTACCGTTACTCATGTTTCTCATTACCGCGTACTTTAAAGGCTCATATCGGTAATGAGAAGTTAAGTTGCGGTAATGAGATGCTCTTACCCAAGTTAGAGAATAACATTAGATGCTAGCATGCTACATTACTTTAGACCTTAACATTCATAAATGGACAGTTAACAGTTATCTTAATTCATATTTTATTGACTTGTGCAATTATGATGTAATTACTCATATTGTAAATACTTATCTATGTGAATAGCTAGCACACTCCACGGTCTTTTTAATGACATGTTGAATGGTTTTTGTGACTGTTGCCAAGACTGACAGATGACCAGCGCAAGAAGGCTGCAGCCAAAGCTAGGGTTAAAAAGCACAGGGAGAAATTATATGGGAATCCTGAACTTCTGGAAGAATACAGAAGAAAGGAAAGAGAGAGGTATATGTTAGCTCCAGGAAGGGAAGCCTCGAAAGTGGATGTGTGTGTGTGTGTGTGTGTGTGTGTGTGTGTGCCAGAGACGTCGTCTAGGGATGAGCGAGTACAGTATCATTGATATCTGTTCAACCAAGTAAATCTAAAGAGCCATACCTGTACCCAGAAGGGGCAGGACTCAACCCAAAAGTGGGTGGTGCTTAAACAGGAAGTTGTTCATTTAAGCCTAAAATTGATATGTGATGATCAGAAGTTGCTATATTTGTTATTAAAAAAACTTTTCACAGAAATTGAGAATTTAGATCAATGTTTTTGATCACAAGCGAGAGAAACAGAAATTTACAGAACAGTTTTTATAAACTTGAATGAACAAACATAATTAAACAATAAACAGCTATTCTCACAAAAATCAACACATTATAGTGGGAAGATACTCTATGAAAAATACATTAACTGTATCGGATACTCATTTCAGCCGAGTACTCGCTCAACCCTAATGTTATCACACCGATTATATTTCTGTTATATATCCACATGTTTAATTACTGTTACTGTTTTGTTGATATTGTACAATGCTTGTAAAAATGACATTTTGATCATTTGACTTGTGGTACACATTATGATAATTATTATTGACACCCTGAGTCATTGATAATTCTTTTTTTGCAGATATCGAAAGCGCAAGTCTGAGGGCAAACTAAAATCTTCCAGTGACCTAGATGCAAAAGCATTAAAAAGACAACAAAAAAAATGGAGACAAAATTCTGCAAAATATTACAGAAAACAAAAGACCTTGAAAGATGTTCTAGATCTCACCCCACCCTCAATCACTGATGAGACAGATGTTGAGCCTGGACCATCAAGAAAGGTCTTGCGTCCGATGACAGAAAATGGTGAAAATCAGTCTGCTCTTGAAGCTCCCTCACCAGTAGTCACTCTAAGAACATCAACACCAAAACCAAACAGGTCTGCTGCATCCAGGCTTAATGCCAAACTCAAAGAAAAAAACAAATCACTGCAAACGAAAGACAGAGAAATAGACAGGCTAAGAAAGGAAGTAAAACGAATGAAAATGAGAAAGGAAGAAACAAAAACAAGAAATAAGCTGACAAAAGATGTCCGTTCATCCGTCAAGAGGAGGCAACTAATGGGAAGTGCAATCAGAACCTTCTTTCATCATGATGATGTATCCACGATTGTGAATGGGATAGCAGGAGAGATCAGGAGAGGTGGGCAGGTGTTCCGGAGAAGGTTTCTCTGTGACACTATAGAAAACCTTCACAAACGTTTCCTGATGGAGGACCCAAGCAAGAAGATTTCTCGTGCTCAGTTTTATAAATGCCGCCCTTTCTGGATCTCTAGTCCAACTCTATTGGACAGGGAAACATGTGCATGTAAAATTCACAAGAATTTTGAGAGTAAAATAAAGAAGTTACACCAACTGGGTATTTTAAATGTGTCATCTTGTTTGGAGGTAGTTGACTCCGTGGTGTGTGAGAGAGGGAACATGGAATGTATGTACAGGCAATGCAAAGATTGCCAAAGCAAGTCATTCTCCCCAATGTTGGATCCAAATACAAGAGACAACATAGTCCAGTGGAAGGAGTGGGTGAGCAGGTCCACACCCATCAGTAAAAAAGGACAAAATGGATCCACTGTTGAGATAGAGGTCAAAACAACAAGCCTTGAAAAATGCTCTGCCTCCATTGAGAAGCTTGTGAGTCTCACAGAAGAATCACTTCCTCGTTTCTGCAAACACACATACAACATTAACCATCAATTTAAGTACATCCAGACCTTGAAGTCAAACCTGCAGGAGGATGAAGCTGTGGTTCATGTAGACTACAGTGAAAATTACAACTGTAAATGAAACAGGGAGATCCAAGAGGCCCACTTTGGAGGATCACACAAACAAGTGACACTCCACACAGGGGTACTCTATCTGAGTGAAGGAAGACTAGAGTCCTTTGCATCTGTGTCAGACTGCCTCAGGCATGATGCTGCCGCAACATGGGCACACCTGGACCCAGTTTTAGAGTACCTCCGAAGTCACTACCCCGCTATCACCAAAGTCCACTTCCTGTCTGACGGGCCTACCTCACAGTACAGAAACACAACTGCCTTCTACCTGACTTAAACTGTGCCATTCCTCAAAGGTTTCAGTTACATTACATGGAACTTCACTGAGGCCTCACATGGAAAAGGAGCACCTGATGGTGTTGGAGGTGCTCTGAAGAACCTTGCTGATCGGATTGTGGCACGTGGGACTGATATACCAGACATGAGAGCACTCATCACAAATCTGAAACAGCATTCTGGTGTAAGAATATTTGAGGTCACAGAAGAGGAGATTCTCAAAAGCTCTGAACTGGTTCCTCCCTCACTCAAACCTGTGCCTGGCACAATGAGTGTGCACCAGGTAAATTCTCACTACACTGAACGATTATCAGAATTTGTTGTTTTTTTGTTTGTTTTTTCAGTGTTTTTTTTTCTTCTGTTCAAAGCTCATTGTCAAGGAAGCAGGCTGCATCAGGGTCAGAGACGTCTCCTGCTTCTGCAAAAATTGGTGTGACTGCTTCTCTCCAAGAGAATTTAGAGTTTCCTGTTTGCCTGACAATGGAGCAGAAAAGGAGGAAGAAGACACAGATGGAAGCTTGGAAGATTGAAGTTGGGACATGGGTTCTGTTGAACTATGATGGAGACCTTTTTCCAGGCATTGTTACACAGGTATGCAAGTTAAATTAAAAAGCTTACATACAAGATATAAAATTTACTTTTTGACCCACCTGCCAATGGCAGGTAGGGTGAGGAATTTTACCGGCCTAAATATGTCATTAAAAAAAGCAAATCCAGTGCTTTATAGCTAGGCAGCCACCTTAACAATACGCACCTCCGACCTAAACTAAGCATGTATAGTTAGCCTAGTTGAGTGCCTCCTACAGACGTGGCAGCTCATGGTGTTGGCATTGCTATTGTATAACAGTCAGTATCTCCTCACTCACAGATTGTTAAACTTTACGACTACTTTTCCTTTTGATTCTCTTTTCCCCCACATGATGTTACTCACACCCGCACGCACACGCACACAGACACACACACACACACACAGTGGCTTCACCAAGCTAAATGAACAGAAACAAATTAAAATCTTTGAAATGCTTTGCTTTACATATAGATCGTTGCTGAGCAGTACGAGGTGGACACGATGTACAGGGTCTGGTACTCCCCAGAGGACATTAAGCAAGTCATCCCAGAGCCAATGCCTGCAACGTCTTCTGCTCGTCATTTTTGTGTCTTGCCTGAAATTTGGGCAAAGTACTCAAAAGCATGAATTATATGAAATGGCATTTCAATCAGTTTTAACTTTTTATTGTTCACTTGTTAATGAGTTATGTCATGTCCCGATGACCTTTTGAAATGAAATCATTCCATCATCAATCATTACCGCAACATAAAATCTCATCCTCCGCAACAGATTTTTCATTACCGTTACGGATAAAAATTAGTTGATATTTTTTATATTTTTATGATTCAGAGAAATCACTTTGTTCATTTATCATAATATGTTCCTTAACTGTGTTACACATGTGTTTTCTTTTTATAATTTCTTGTTAACAAAGAAAGTATTTGAAAAATTTGGCTCTAAAATACCTATAGTATATCAGTAATGAGATTAACTTGTTTTTAAATGTGATTAAAAATATATAAAACAGTACTATTGATGCACTGTGCTGTTTATTTACTGTGCTCAGTTGTGTAAATGTGAAAAAATTGGGTAAAAATATTATTTTAATTAATGGTCTGCTTTCTCCACTCAGCATATTGGTAATGAGAATTATCCTGGATTTTGCTGGTATGAAATTGGAATAAAATTGAATTAAATTGTTTTCCTGTGTAACTTCTAACATAAAAGTTCACATTCTACTTCAGCCAGTAGAATAAAAAAATCTGCCAAATTAGGTTGATTATATTTTTATGTTACTGTGACACTGTTCGTGAGAATCACCCTTTCGTCCAATTCATGCCTACTTTGAAAATGATCCTGTCCTAGAGCTTAAACACCACAGTCTTCAAATTAACTCAGTTATCTTCGTCATGCCTTGAAGAACAAAAGTTATGGAAATCATTCAGCTGCGCCAAACTTTAGTGGGCGGGGCGGTGGAAACCATTTTTTCCCCTCGCCGTCGAGCATCAAGGCTTTATAACTTCAGCATACAATTTCCTATCCACACCAAACTGCTCATAAGTGTAGAGGCTGTCTCCCCCAATACATCTCCGCATCAATACTAAGTCGGCCGTTTTGCTTTTGGCCGCCATTTTGAAATATTGCCGATCTTCGTACTAAAATTATCTCCTCCTACAGACGTAACACCACCGACTTCAAAGTCACTCAGTATCATCCTCTGACCTTGAAGATGAAAAGTATTGGAAATCTTTATCCTACGTCATACCTGCTGGCCGCAGTGGAGCGGTCAATTCATATCCTTCGCCGTAAAGCATCATGTCCTCATAACTTCTACATACAATTTCCTATCTTGGCCAAATCTCTCAGGAATGCAGAGGGAGTCGCCCTGATGAGGTCTGTGTTGTCATGGGGTGTGGCCGTGACGTGTTGGCTCTGTAGCTCCCCCTATTGTGATGCCCCTCCTCCTACTTGTACATAGAAGGAAGAAAATTGGTACGCACATTCATCATGACCAGACGCACAAAAAACCCATTTGGATGCATACTCTCAGTCCAACAGGAAGTCAGCCATGTTGATGTGTGGCGGCGTTTTTGACAAATTCATGCCTACTTTGAAAACGGTCTTGTCCTAGAGGTTAAACACCACAGTCTTCACATTCACAAACGTTATGGAAATCATTCAGCTGTGTCATACCTGGTGGGCGTGACAGCGGACGCCATATTTCCCCTTTGCTGTCAAGCATCAAGCCCTTATAACTTCCACATGCAATGCCCCATCTCCACAAAATTCCTCATAAATGTAGACAGTCTCACCCTGAACACATCTAGACATTCATTCAAAGTCGGCCATTTTGAATTTGGCGGCCTTATGAAATACTGCCATACATCATACTTTCACGTCTTCCTCCTACAGACTGGACACCACAGACTTCACAGTCAGTCAGTATACTCCTCAGACCATGCCAAAGACACGCTAGGAAAATTTTTATCCTACGTCATACCTGCTGGCAGTTGCGGTGCCCACCATTAAAATCCTTCGTCATAAAGCATCAAGTCCTAATAACTTCTTAATACTATTTCCTATTTCAAATCTAGAGGGAATCTAGAGGGAGTTGCCATGAATAGATCTGCACATCAATACCGTGTCATATCCATAGCGCCACACACTGGAAACATGAAGTAAGTTTTATCTCAGTCAATTTGGGCGTCCTACATGCATGTACATGAATGAAATTTGGCACGCATGTGTGTTATGACAAGACGCACAAATGACTCATTTACACCCACACTCTCAGTCCAACAGGAAGTGGTCAATTTTGATTAGAACACATGAATTTATGGTGTAAGTGATACAAGTCGCCACTAGATGGCATTGTTGTCTTTCAAGTCACATGTATCCTATCTGAATAACCTCTGGATAATTCCATTCAATTCCAGTAAGCCAGCCTCATATTTATCAGATTTTATTGAAACTTCAAAATGTGGCAGCACGCACTTCGTGGAATAAAAACTAGCAAACAAAGCAGAGCTTAGATCAAAAGCTTGACACTGATAGACAGCCATAAATACATATTTGAAAGAAGGCAAGTGAAGCATTATTCTACACTCATTTATGTGCAGTGATGACAAACATAGTCAGATGTACATGGCATTTGCAGGTAGTTTTGTCTAAATTGCACATTACAACATGGCATATTTGAAGGGTAATGGGTTGAGCCACATAATGGATAAGTCAGTGGTAGTAAGCCACAGCACACAATTTTCAAATAAGCCAATTTGCTAAGAATGCCATTTGCGTGTTGTGTCTGCCCTGTCAATGTGGCACACAACAAGATGTGTGTAGTTGTGATTCTGCCTAACTTTTCCGCGATGAACGAAGTGGCTTCCCCTGCGATTTGAAACAACTGAGTGAGTTCTTTGGTTAAAAGTCCCATATTATACTGTTTTTCATCAATTTCACACAGCTGTCAGAGGTCCAACAACTCTGTATTCGATATGTATTACCCCAAACACATCCGTGGTCCTGCATTCCAGCTGTCTAAAAGTTGCTCTGCTGAGCTGTAATCAGAGCACTCTGTTTCTGTGCCTGCACCTTTTATGCTAATGAGCTCCGTCTGTCAACGCGTACTTGGGGAGCTTTGCCTGGTACGTCACTCTCAGGGAGAGGAAGCCCCTTATGCTAACGGCATGCGCTAATGTTTACGGTGGATGTAACACTATGGCTCGCGGAGATTTCTTCGTTCAACCGAACCAGTTTGACCCAGAATCAGACCCAGAATGAGAGGCTTCTGAAGAAGTACAGACTCTGCGGCTGCAGCAGGACGTTTCAGAATGGTTAGTGTGGCTAAATGTTAGTTTGTTTGTATGTGTTGTTACAGTTACTATCGTGTAGCTGATGGCTAACAGCTAGCGTAAGCTGTGTTTGTCTCAAACACAGTCTCCAAACTCTTGGACACTGTTCGCATAGGTTCTGCCTCCAGTCTGCACATGTTTCCAGACTTTCTACTGTGACAACCAAGCTCCATCATAATATCATTAACATCACACTCGCTTCAAACGCCATTGTATAGCGGACCGAAGTGGAGCTAACTAGTTAGCCAGTTTCCAGCTGACTTCACCATACTCGTCGGCAACTGTCAATACTATCAAATCGTGGCGACAAGTAAAGGTAGCTCGGGTGCAGTTGCTGCGTCCGGTATGGTTGAGACTGATCCTTTTACGAGGATCAGTGTCGAGGCAAAGACAGCGTTGTACTGACCTTCGTTACTGAAGCAGTCCGATGTAAAATGGTTAGCACACACATACAAGCTAACACGAACCGCAGCCGGCACGTTGTCATTGAAAAGGAAACACAACCACAGTCTCTTCTGTTGTTCTGTAGCTGGGACAGAATATAGGCATTTATGTTGATTATTACAACCAACAACAGAGCAATTGCGTGTCTAGCTCTGAGCGACAACGTCGTGAAACACTGCTGTCTCTCTGCTGGACACACCGAACTTCACCGCGGGGATGAACGCCCCCCCTCTCTGATATCTCCTATCATCGCGCAGAGGAGGTCAGCCTATGATAATGACTCCTTTCGTTACATAACGAAAGCAGCAGAATCTGAACAGTCTGTAGGAGCGCCGTGTTACCAGTTAGTGGGCTGCAGAGACCATGCAGGATGATATGGGATCTTTAAATAACACAAAACACAGCTGTGGTTTTCATTTTTCTCCGGCTAAAGTGGTGCTCCTGCAAATATCTCAGACACAAAAAACTACGTATATCCACCTGCAGGGGGCGCTATAACCTAGGCCAACACGTTTTTGCCTATAACTCCCAAACCATATGTTGTACATTCAAAAACCTTGTATCCCCAGATTCCCTGCATGGAGCTGAATCACTTTGCGATTGGCCACGCCCACTTCAGGTAGAAGGTTTAATTAATTAAAAAAAAATAATTAATTTCAGCCAAACTATTATGCTGAGAGCTTTGAAATTTATATGGTACTTATAGAATAGGACACAGTTCTTCCATACAAAAAATTGCACTTGTACTCCACTAGGTGGCGCTATAATGGATGCCATTGCGTTTTTGCCTGTAACTTACACATTTTGAATAACACATTTGAAAACCTTATATCCATATGTTCCCCGAATAGAGCTAGGTTTTCTGACATAGGACACGCCAACTTCTGCTGTACATTTCGTTCGCTAAAGCGCCACATATGCAAAACCTACTTTTTCGAACTCCTCCTACAATTTAAGCGCCATCTGCCTGAAACTTTGCACATAGAATCTCCAGATGTGTCTGATGAAAAGTTATCAAAAGAATTTTGGCACTCCAAAAAATCTGTTAGTTATAACCAAACAATCTTTTTTGCTAGCTAAAAAAACACATATTGTTTCATATTTCGGTCAAACTAAATGGTTTCAACAGCAAACTTAAGTGAATCATTCCTGAAGTCATCCAGAGGTTCTGTGCCAAATTTGGCGCAAATTGGAATATAGGTGGTGCTATAATGGATGCAATCGCATTTTTGCCTGTAACTTCCACATTTTAAATAACACATTCGCAAACCTTATATCCATATGTTCCCTAAATAGAGCTGGGTTTTCTGACATAGGACACGCCCACTTCGGCTGCACATTACCTTCGCTAAATCGCCACATATGCAAAACCTACTTCTTCGTACTCCTCCTTGGGATTTTGTCCGATCTGCATGAAACTTGGCACGTACACTCTTCAGCTGGACCTGATCTAAAGTTTTTAAAAGAATTTTGCTCTGTCAAAAAATACACAAATTATTAACGAACAAATTTATGTAGCTAGCTATAAAAATGTAAACTGTTTGATATCTTGATAAAATTAAATGCTATTAACACCAAATTTGAGTTCCTTGGTTGCCATGACAATGGGAAGGGATGAGCCGAATTTGGCGAATTTTGGCCACTAGTGGGCGCTAAAAAGATGGGAAGCTTTTATCTCTTGAATGGCTTCACCGATTTTTCGGAATTTGGGTCGGTATGATGTAGGACCAATCCTGAGGCCATATCTTGAAGGTGGTCATGACTGGTCAATGTGGGCGTGGCTTATTACAACAAATCCAAATCGGCACACATTCAGCCTTTCGCACTTCCAGTGCACTTCCCATTACAGCGAATACCACGGCTCAGACGTTGGCCTGTGTCCTCACTTTTGCCCCGAGCCTGTCATCCTTTGGGGCCGACTTCCATGGGCTCTGCGGTGTGTGGGCTCCGAGTTGCACGGGGGGGCTTGGCCCCCGTTCATAACTGCTTGCAGTTCTAGTTATATTTTATAATTATAAAATCACATGATCATCTAGAATGTGAGGTTTTATTGTATTTCCACCACAAAGTTTCTTCATTTGTGTTTTTAAACCGTTGCTCACTTCTACACAAATACATGAAAATAAGAATCAAAAAACACTTTAAAAAAGTGTATCTCTTTGGCTTTAAATATTTTCTTTTATTCAATATCTGTATTGTTGAGCCTCTACCTATACACCCTTGAAGTAACTTACACTTTGACTCCTAAAGAAGTCTCTTATATCCAGTTTTCTTTTCTTTGACATCCTTCAAGTCCTATACAGCACACACGCACGCACACACGTACATGCACGCAAACAGACACAAACACAAATGTAAATGACACCACTGATATTAAAATCCGTCTAGCTGACGTGACCCAGGAAGAACAAATGCCGAACATGTTGACAACTTACACTCGCAGTTGCAGATAACATGCACTGCCTCTCGTCCGGTCCAACTAGCAGGTTGCATGTAGCTTTTACAAGCAGAAGAGTGACAGCGGGGACAGCCAATCACATGTAAGTTAGCGAGAAACTGGCAGCCGATCAGGAAGCGACATTTAGGTTAGAGGTGGGACTTCTAGCAGAGACCGACATTTAACCCTTTGTGTGCCATAATCATTGACTAAACACTACGGACAGCGGTTGTATTGATAGTGACAACACAGTAGCGGCTGAATATTGGTAGGGACGTGTCCCTAGCGTCCCTACCCAATTCTACGCCCTTGCCTAAAAATAAAGTCAAGCCACAGACTGTCTGCTGCTACTCTCGATGCCATCTTGACTGAATAAGGTCAGGCGTCTGATGGAGCCCTTTTGTTTGTCAGTTGGTGATTTCCTGATGTGTTTTTTGGGACTTATCATAATAGCTATGTCTGAAGAAAGCCCCTCAAATTGGTATGATAACACAGATCACTAGATTTCCATCCTTTCCAGAAGTTGGAAATAACCACCACATTAAAAGCAAGATGGACAAAAACACTTAGATACATATAGCACGTTCTTTTGAAGAAGAGTTCTGTGTGATTTAAACAAGGACTTTTTACCTTTAGTCATGGTATGAGTGTAATAATGTACTCCGAGCAACACCATTTGGATGTCTGCTGATGTAGAAATTAATTGATTTGGTTGATGAAGTGAATCTACTAGTGCAGTTGCCTCAGCTTCTTCCATTATTTTCCATCTTGGTACACATTACCAAGGCTAACTCACCCTTTTCCCCTTTAACTAAATGCTATATGTGGGCTACGGTGTTTACTGTACTTGATGGATATTTTAAAAAAGAAATAGACAACTTTCTGAGTTTCCATGTTGTATTACTGTTGGCACCACTGTTGCAAACACCATGTTAGCAAACATGACTACAGCGTGCAGCCTGGCTACTATCCAAAGGAAAAAACAACCAAACACTCTAAGACATTTCAAGCTGATTTAACTTGGAAATGTATGTTCCCCTGTTGCCTTGAAAATGCAAGTTAACTCAACTTCAAGATTACCCTGGTTTCAACTCAGAAATTAAATTTCATGAAGTTGATTTTAATACAATAGGGTTGAACTTTTAATTGCTTGTTGTTTCACTAATATAATTTGAAGACCGAACCTATCAATTTGATTATTCTGTGTGTGTGTGTGTGTGTGTGTGTGTGTGTCTGTGTGTGTAGAGGGAGAGAGAAAGTGAGTGTGTAGCTCAGCTTGAATAATGTTACCTCAACTTGCCATTTTAATAATCAAGTTAACCTAAATATGATTTTTTTGAAACCTATGAAAATCGTATTTGGGTCATTTTACAACATTGGTGGTTTACAACCTCAACTCCATCTGAGTTAGGGATACAGTGTGAAAAAAACGCCTGCGGGTGTTGGGGCGCAGCTGTTCTTCTGCCTCCAACGCCGTCATTTGACGCCAGTGGTGGTGGAAGAACAACAACAAGCTCATCAACAACTGCAGCCGTTTTTTCACCCTATATCCCTAATTCAGATAGAAGTGAGGTTGAGAACCAGCTAAGTTTCCCTTCAAAAAATCAGGTGTCTAAAATTCAGATTATTGGCTTTGACTTTAAAGTTAACTTAAAGTTTTTAAGGTCTGAGGAAACCCTGTCAATATCAGGGGGTAAACAATAACAAAAACATAGGGTATAGTGCTTTGCAACAAGAGCTTTGGCTACACTTTACTGGTGGTCTTTACCTGGATAGGCAGTGAGTTTGGATATGATATAAGCTTGTCTGTTCAGTTAATTCTTCACACCATTTGAAATGACTATCACAGTTCTATTCTTAGCAAAGCCATCTGGAAACCCGAATATGTTCAGAATACTCAAAACATTTATGGAAACCGATTACCTCAAAGTTTTTGAGTAAGTAAGTTAGCATATTTAAGTTTGTAGTACTTAGATTTTTTAAATCATTTACACTCAAATAATACTTTTTATATTATTATGTGTGAGTGTACTGTACTTAAAACATTTGTTTTAATTTGTATATATTTTAAAATTTCTTTGTAATTACTTTTTCTGATGCTATGGTACTTAATTGATCAACATCTTTAAACTCAAAAAAATACACTGGTTAGTAACCAAAAAGATAATTTTACACAGCTCATAAACTACTATTTTTTAAAGTTCAGAATACTCAAATAAACTTATTCACACAACAAAGAATATTTCAGTGTTTTTATTCAGATGTCTTTTTCTCCAAACCACTTTGGACACAGCAACAGAACATACATAAGCATACAAACAACACTCAGCCAACGTCGATCAGACATGGATCTATTTTATCTTGCCCTGCTGTGGCTTCTATCGCACTTTTTGCCGGCAAGAGATGTCAGAGGAGCGTGTCATCTCAGAGAGGGCCCGTCATGTCTACTCTCGTGACATGCTGCTGCAAATGAACTGTGCAAGCACTCGAGTGACGGATGTCATACTACGCCTGCCAGCGTTTATGCGGCGGGATCATGGTGCTTTCACGAGCGGTACGAGAAGGACAGGGAAGCAGGGGAGAAGAGGAGGAGTCCGACTGCGCTTCAGGAGGCAGAAGCTCAGCAGGATTCCCCTGCCCTTGTGATCATGGCGAATTTCCAGTCCCTTAGAAATAAAGTGGACGAGCTCCAGGGGAACGTTCGCTTCCAAAAGGATTTTAAAGACTGTGGTGTCCTAACCTTCTCTGAAACATGGCTCAGTGAGCGAGACCTCGACTACGATCTCTCCCTTGATGGTTTTGGGACCCCCTTCCGTCTCGATCGCAACGCTGAGGCGACAGGGAAAAACACAAGGAGGCGGGGTATGTCTATACGTGAATAAACGGTACTGCAGCCCTGTCTCTGTCACTATCAGAGAGCAAATCTGTGCACCAGACGTCGAACTTCTGTCTGCGTCGCTGCGCCCGTTTTACCTGCCCCGTGAGTTCCCCCAGATTTTCATAACCACTGTATATATTCACCTCAAGGCAAATGCCTCCTCTGCCTCCCGCATCATATATGATGTCATACAGAGATTGCAGACTATATCACTAGAGGCCCCGAACTTCATATTGGGTGATTTTAATCATGTTTCCCTGGAAAAGACCCTTACAAACTTCTACCAATATGTCTCCTGTCCAACCAGACGAGGCAAGACTTTGGATTTGTGCTACGGGTCTACTAAAGGTGCTTTTAAATCACTCCCTCTTCCCCCACTGGGCTCAGCAGATCACAACTGTGTGTATCTCCTCCCCACCTATAAGACTGTCTTAAAGAGGGAGAAAGTCCAATCCAGGGACGTGAAAGTCTGGACAAATGACGCTGTTAGCTCACTGCAGGGATGCTTTGACTGTACAGACTGGGGAATGTTTGCAGAATCGTGTGAGGACTTGGACGAATTAACTGATGTTGTCTGTTCATACTCAGCTTTCTGCAGAGACATGCTTATACCCACTAAGAGGGTCAAAATATACCCAAATAATAAGCCATGGGTAAATAAATCAGTCTTTTATGATAAAAAAGGGGGAGCATCAGATCTACACACAGCTAACAAAGAACTTAAAGTAGAGATCTTAAAGGCAAAACAGAGCTACAAACTCACACTGGAGAACAAAATGGCTTCTAACAGCCAGGGTTCAGCCTGGTCCAGTATGAAAACTATCACCGGCCTCCAGAACTCAAGACAGAGCACTAGTGTCACTTTAAACGGCTTCAGCTCAGATACTGTTTTTGCCAATGCTCTCAACTGTTTTTATAATTGTTTTGAGATGTTCGATTTTAGCAAAGAAATACAGGAACTAAAGCGTAAACTGTGTGACAAACAGCACTTCTCTGTAAAACAAGAGGATGTTGAAAAAGCCTTTTCCTGCATTAAAGATCAATAAAAGTCACGGACCTAATAACATCTGTGGTTGGTTACTCAAAACCTGTGCAAGAGAACTGAGTCCAGTTTTCCACAAGATTTTTAATAGATCTTTAGAAGCGCAACGGGTCCCCAGGATTTGGAAGGACGCTGTAGTTGTCCTGGTCCCCAAATCCAGTCGCCCTGGAACACTAAATGACTTCAGACGAGTGGCTTTGACCTCAATTATTATGAAAAATTTTTGAAAAACTTGTACGGCTGGAAATCTTGAAAAATACAGAGAGTGAAATAGATCAACTGCAATTTGCCTACAGGCCCAAAAGAGGAGTGGAGGACGCCACACTCACTGTGATTAAGTTGCTTTTTAAACATCTTGAAGGAAGTGGGTGTCATGCCCGGGCTTTTATTGATTTCTCCTCTGCTTTTAATACAATCCAGCCGTAGGTTTTAACGCAGAGGCTTTTAGAACATTTTAACCTCAGTAAAAATCTTGTGGGCTGGATTTTAAACTTTCTTACAAACAGGACACAGAGGGTCAGAGTTAATGGAGTCTTATCTGACAAAGTGTGCTCTTCCACTGGCTCACCACAAGGGTGTGTGCTCTCACCCTTTTCATTCTATACATGAATATGTGTCAGAGCACTTTTAAAAATTGCCTCATCTTAAAGTACGCAGATGACTCCGTGATTGTTAGCCTGCTCCAACACAACGGCCCGGTTGTCGACTACTTTGTAAAGTGGTGTGAAGACTCTCACCTACACCTCAATATTACTAAGACTAAAGACATGGCTATTGATTTTAGAAAGAATGCCAAAACATCTGAGCCTGTATTGATCAAGGGACAAGTCACTGAACAAGTTCAATCTTATAAATATCTTGGGACAATCATTGACTCTGCCTTAAACTTTAAAGAGAACTGCAAAGCTGTGAGCAGGAAGGGAGACCAGCGACTGTTTTGTCTGAGGAAGTTGTCCCATTTCCATATTGATATGACCATGATGACACTCTTTTACCATGCTTTTATTGAGTCTGTGTTAGCTTTCTCACTTGTGTCATGGTTTGGAAACCTGCCCTTAAAAGAAAGGAGCTCGCTCAACAAGATCATCAAATGGTCTAGTCGGCTGATTGGAGAGACACAGCTGAGCCTGGAGTCGCTGTATACCAAACAGTTGCAGCGACTAGCCAGCATCATCTCCAATGACGTCTCCCATCCTCTTGCGAGTGAGTTCCAGCTCCTGCCATCTGGACGGAGATTCATAGTCCCAAGATCTAGGACCACACGCTATAGGAACAGCTTTGTTCCTGCTGCTGTTTCCCTTTTAAACAAGTCCTAATGCACTTTGAGGTCTATTCTGTGACTTGTTGTTGTTATTTTTCTATTTATTTCTATTTATTGAAAATTATTTTTAAACCTATTTATTGTCCCTTGTATCATCACTTTGTCGTATCTTATCTGCTTTTAATCCTTCTCAGTGAACTTAGGAAGTACCCATGTCTGTTTCGTGCTGTGTGTTAACTCGTCTTCTGTATGTCCTGTCATCAATGTTTGTGTGACGCCCTCTCCTGCTACTGCACAACAAATCTACCTACGGGTATTAATAAAGTAAACTGAAACTGAAACTGAACTGAACACATACACACATCTGTATGGGTGTGTGCATAAATCTTTGCAAACATGTGTATTACAGATAAGAACAAGAGCACCAGGATCTTCAGTGCTCAGTATCAAAAAGTATGGCATCTTAAAATCATTTATCCATGGCCATCCAACTTCCAAATGAGGCTATAAAAGATTTGAATTTAGATTAAACAATAAGGATACCAAAAAATAAAGACTTCAAGTCTATACCATTTGTAAAGACAGGCCAACAAATGCACAATCTGAAAATGTAAACAACCCGTTTGGTTGGAGGAAACCTTGCATATCATGAAAAAGAACCATAAACATATATACATCCACACATACATTATATAAAAACAGGTCTGTATGGTTATGTGTAAATCACTGCAAATGTTTAAATGTTTCTATCTAAGTGATAAAAGCATTGGGAACTTGTGTTCAGTGTAAAGGTATGGCCTTTCAAAACAGCATCTTCAAGTTATTTTACATCTATGGCCATTCTACTTCAAAAACATAACTTAAGGAAATAAGTCATTTTAAATGAATACAAAATAAATTAAATAAATAACCAACAAGTAAATCTAAAGATATCAAGATAAGTCATTGCACATAAATAAAAAATAAATTAAATTAATAACCAAAAAGGAAATTTGAGAAGAGATTATGGCGCAACTGGGCTCTCAACTGGCTGGAGTCACATACACTGTCGTCCTCAGGATTATCAAATGTGTCTGCATGCTGGGATAGGGAAATGTCTTCACAATCAAGGTCAGCAGCATTTACAGTAGCATTTTCTGTTGAAACTATCTCATCACGAAAGTCTGAACTATTTGCATGTATCCTACTTTTGTGTGTATTAAAAGAAGAATACACATTTGTGCTGTAGTTACAGTTTTTAAATGGGCATGTTATCGTCTCAGGTTTTTTTAAATGAGTGAACAATGTTTCTTGTGAGAAGGACTGTTTCAAGTTACACACAGAACAGGTAAAAGCTGCCCTTTCTGCTTGTGCTCTGTCACTTGCACTGGGTCTACACTAGGGATGTGCATCTTCAACACTGAGGCGATGCGATATGCATCTAGATACACTGCCAACGATACGATACATTAAAGATTCATATAAAACAACCACCGATAAGATACGATGCGATTCTCCCACCTACTGCGATACAGTGCAATACAGTACAATTTGGTTTAACACAATGCGATACAGTGTGATACGATGCGATGCAGAAGAATATTGTACAATGGAATACAAAGTGGTGCAGATAGTTCATGTTCATTCTTTATTTCTACAGTGTGCTTCACACTTTCAACAGGGACAATGGGAAAATAAACTCTAAGCAGTGCTGCCTTTTGGCAGATTGTACAGATTGACACACATGTTGTCACTGCGCCAACTTGTTTGAAATGGGTCCATATCTCCAATCTTCCTCCTCCTTTTTTTCTTTACATCTTTAAGCTCCATGTTGCACCTAAACTACACAATCAGTGATGCCAGTAACGTGTTACCTTAATCTGACCACTACGAGTAATCTAAAGTGTTAATATTTCCAAACCAGTAATCAGATTGAAGTACTTATTCAAGTCACCGTGCCTTACTATTATTTTTGTCACTTTCCTTCGTAAAAATATATATTTTTGCTTTCTTCTTGCGTCTCGGTGAGTGACGTCATGTATGCGAAAAGTCACGTTTTCAGCACGAGGACAACTCACGTGTAACCACGCAGCGACACAAACACTAACATTGTGTAAGCAGCAGTACCTCCGCTGGTGCTAACCACTGGAGCCGAAGGAGACCTCTCTGTCACATTAACGCCATGTCGCCGCTTCAGGCGAGAGCTTAGATTGGTTGTGCTCCCTGTGTGTTTAATCGCGGCACGGCACATTTTACAGATGGCATTTCTCAAGCTGACCATCTCTTTATAAAAGCCGAAGTGTCCACAAACACCAGACTTGTGAGTGACCGGCGAGTGTATCTCTTCTTCATCCATGCTTACTTTCTCTCTGACCGGCTCTGACTTCCAGCCTGCTGTTTGGTGCTCTGCTCACCCCGCCTCCAACTCGCGTGAGACGTGACTCTGGCTGAATTGGCCGATCGCGGCCGTGGTGATGAGAACGGAAACAAGCACTTGGTCCTACTTCTAAATTAGTTTATTTTAAGTATAGATACGAGGCGGATTTTATCGATGCAGAGATTTTATACACGATACATCGAGTTCATCCGGATTTTTTAACCGATGCACACTTCTGTCATCGATGCAACCACATCGTTAATGTTCATACGGATGCACCGATACGAATCGGTGAATCTCACCATCCCTAGTCTACACACATCTCTGTGAAACCGTGACAAATGAATTTTCAAGGCATTAAAGGACAGAAATGTACAAATACAAGAGTCATGGAGACATGTTAGAAGGCTAACTCTAGAATAATGGCTGTGTTTCAAGCGATAGTGCCGGAATAACTGTGCCAAAGTTGTGTCTGCAGACAGAGTACACAATTTGCACTTCCACTCCATTACTCAAACAAAAGTCATCTTCAGTGTCTTTCTTTCAAGATCAATGTTTACCATAGAGGTTCTGTGCCATTCACTGCTCTCAGTGCTCTTCACTGATCTCAGGTGTTTGATCCTGTGGGATGACATAAAATAGTACTCTGAAACCACTTAAATAATGCAGTCCAAATTTCTAATTAGAATATTTGAGCTAAAAATAAATAAAGTCATTTATAAATTTTAAAACACAGATTGTGAACCCCTTCCAATCTTTGTTAAATGCTGTGGACAAAAGACTAAACAACTGTGCAACATATATAGCCTAGCCTTTATTATAGTTAATCTAATCTCTTAACAATTAGGGATGACATTTGCCTTCATAGTTATTTCTTTTATCCCTTTAAACATAGAAAACTGCATTATCAGGCTCACCAAAAAATACAGTTAAAAGCAAAGACAATTATCATCAACATTAAATTTAATGGATACATCTTTACATTAAAAATGAACATAAACATTAACTTGTTTGCCAAGGATGCCTTGTGCTGGGTACCAACTTCAGCCTACAGGGAAAGACAATTAATAGTAACCACTCATGTTTCTCTCTCTCTCTCTCTCTCTCTCTCTCTCTCTCTCTCTCACACACACACACACAACCACAACCACAGCTACTGGCACGTGAGAAACAAGGAACAGGAATACTGCTTTATTTTCAAAATAAAGTACACATTTTGACTATCTAATAAAAGGGATGGGAAGCTCCCCAGGAGAGATAGGAGATAATAACTTACATTTTAAAGCTGGTTTGTGATTATAACATGAATATGTATCAATTCTGGTTGAAAACTGCATTATCTGGCTCACCAAAAATACAGTTAAAAGCAAAAACAATTACCATCAACATTCCTGCCCAAACATTACATTTAATGGATACATCTTACATTAAAAATGAACATAAGAGGCGCGCAGGTGGTCGAGTGGTTAGAGCGCATGCCATAGACGCAGCCGACCCCGGTTCGATTCCGGCCGGAGGTCCTCTGCTGCATGTCACATCCCCCTCTCTCTTCCATATTTCCTAACTGTCTACTGCTTAATAAAGGTGTCTATGCCAAAAAAATGAACATAAGCATTACCAACATCAGATGGCTTCAAACATACACCAAGGGGGTTTGTTTACTTCAAGAAAGCGGGCATGTTTGGAAACGGAGCTGAAATAGAAAGTACAGTTGACCCTGGTATGTTTACAGGTCATCTGAAGCTCCCGTTTGTTTTATCAACGAAAGCAGTAAGAGTAAATCTGGCTGTTGTTTATTCTACCTGTAAACATAGTGAGCGCAACTTGACTCTCGCGCGAGCTCTGCGAGACTTGGTATTCCAGCTACGTTTACAAACATGTCGGCTTTCTTCAACTAAACAACTCCTTCGGTTCATGTTTGAATAGCCACCTGACGTTATCTGAAAAAAATGCGGTTTCGTGGGATGTAAATAGCCTGAACAGCTTAACATTCGTCCGCTCCAATTATACACAAACGAGCAGCCACCCCCCCACACCTTCTTTTTATTTCGAGGGGGAGGGGGAGACGGCTTTACCGGACCATACCGGCTTATTTTCAACCAAATATTAACATTACCAGCAGAAACACATTTATAAAGAATAACAATACCGTTGACTGAAAATATTTCATCAGTTCACGCAACACGTCCTCACCAAAGACCGGTAACTGTGACCGCGTGTTACACTGAATGTGTAAAAAAGCGCAGACAAACAAAATAGTACAATTTCGTTGTGGCATTTATTAAATTAAACAACATGCAGGTGCACTCAAAAAAATAATTCATTGGATGAACGTAATTTTATATTGCCACCTATATTCCATCTAAATAAACCATGTTAAATCAATCTATCTTGATTGTGTTATTTCAACAACACATATATAGTGTAACATAATGTTAACATGTCCATTCAATTAATTTGTTTTTTATTGAATTAAAATGTCTGTACTAAGTTAGTCTAATTAAATTCATTTAAGTTAATTTTACATTGATTAAACACTTTCGTACAACAAAAGTCAGCCTTGTTATATGAACTAGTATATGTTTGTCTGTTATACCAATGTTAATCTTGTTGAATGAACTAATGTAGCTTTTGTCTGTAATACTCACGTCAATCTTGTTTTAGTTAGTGTTTTTATTGCTAATATAAGCATTAAATTCAATTAAATTACAAAAACATACATAAAGGACAGCTTGCAAAATCATTTTAGCTTTCTTTTATTTTGCTCTAACATTCTTAAAACAATTGCCAAGATCCCTGTTCAGCCCAGCTTTCTCCCCTTTAACCATCCCATGCTAAACTTATTTGCACCAACCCAGTATGCTCAATAACTTCCTTCATGCCACCCAAGAATGCAAATCAATAGTCCAAACTGCTACCACACTCTTCTGAAGGATGGTTCAAAGCTAAGAGATCAAGCTGAGCTGATATGAGCAGAGTAAATAACAGGTACATTTAGAATCTTTCATTAACAGCAATGCATGTAGAAGACTACAGAACTTCCAGAACCATGAAGACATGCTGAATTCCTCTGCACCAAACATTATACCAGATCCAAACTATCATCATCATGTAAACACTGCCATATTGTGGAAATGTGTGGGAAATAAAATGGTTCACAAATAGTCCTTCAAATGTGGGCACTTCTGTCAAATAAGGTTTAACATTCAACAAATGTAGAAGATTTTGCCAACAAAAAATAATAGCCCTAAAGCATTATTTTGGGATTTGTGCACAACTTTTGTTTCATTTTAAGCTTTAAAATTCTACGTCCAACAATTCAACTTAAAAACATATTTGTAAAAATGCAATAAAATATGCCACGGAACCAACAATATGCATTTTAACACCATTTTAAACACTGCTATAACATTGCACACCTATGCATTTCAAAAAAGTTTTTGATTTCAAAAAATCAAAAGTTATGAAACATTACTGTAATGTTGCTAGCACACTTTTTGCTAACTTGAGAAAATGTCAAATCTTTGTAAATTAGTGCTCCATTTTAAGTAGGCTATATCCATTAATTGTGACTTTATTCTATCTAACATGTGGTGGAAGCATTCAATGTGTGTTCATGTTCGAGTATGACTGCTCCACATTTTTTGAAAACCAGTGTGTACAACTGCCTTTGTAACAATTGTCCATGAGGTAAAAAGTGCATTTGAGCTCCGGTGGGTAGCTTAGGTTCAAACAGTATATCAGTCCAAATAACAGAGCACAAGCAATCGCGATGCTCCCCAAACCAGTGAGAACCTCCACACCTTCAATCAGGACACCAATGTCCTCTGGGTCATCTCCAGGCTCTGCACCCTCCTTCTGTATGACATACACTCCCATCACAGTTGGCTCCATGGCTTCAGTGTTGGCCTCAGTGTTCTGTGAAGTAAAATATGACAATAAATTCCTTTCGTTTGAGTCTAGATATGGGTGGCAAGAGACTGGAAGCAAATAAAAGGTAAATATGCTAATTGCTGACCATAACATTATTAAAACATTTCCAATTTTATGAATAAAAGCACATATTAATCAGTACAATTGGAGATGTACAAGAATAATACAGATGCACCCATTACAAATAGAAAAAAGTGAAATGAATTGAATGAAATGCAGTGAATTACATATCACGCAAGTAAATGTATGAAATATGTGCTGTAAGTCTACATCTTTGTCACACCTAGTGAATGTAACTCACCATGTATTCCTTAACAAGTTTCTCATGGTCTTTGTTGAGGTATAGTAGATGCACAAGGACTCGAGGATGCATGCTCGTCTTGTATGTATTGTGTCATCCTGGGGTAAAAAAGGGAATCCATTATCAGAAAATTTTGCTTTTTAGGTAGCAGTTTGGGCCCCATGAAAAGAAATATTACTGGGCCCCTGTATAGCCGGCCATAAGGCCGGCGAAAATTTGTTATGCTGTTTACATAAAACTGTGCATTTTAATTATATTTTTGACTATAATTTCCTATATGTGTGAAAAGAACAACATGACAGTTACTTGGTAGGGGAAGCACTGAACACTCAGAATACAATGGAATTTAGATTCATTGTCTGCAAGTCTGCAACTTTAATGGTTAAAATATAAAATTCTCTTAAATTAAATTACCTGAAAAATACAAATGCATGACATACATGAATTATATAGAATATCCTGTAATACCATTTGAAATAGCATCACCTTAACCAGATTCAGGTTTCCTCCCACCATTCTGTTTTACTGTCAGTGATTTGTCAGTACCCCACTGCTCACTGTCTCCCTCTTGTAGCCCTGCATTTAGGTCTAATTTATCTCCAAAATTACTATTATAGCAATACCACACAATTTCTCTTTCAAACATGCACATCACCCCCCCCACACACGCACTTAGACCAGCCACTGCACTCAATGTAAAAACTGTATGCTGTCTTACATTATGTTTTTGTTGTTGTTTTTAATAAGTTTGTTATATACTTTTATATTTTGTTAAAAAAAATCTATTAAAAATAATAATAATAATAATTTATCTCTAAAACTGTACGTGGTGGAATTAGAGTTGGGATGGAAAAACATAAATGAGGCTCTATTGTCGTTGCGATTTAATATTGTTACGTTTCTCTGATTGGATTGAGAGCAGTCACCTAGTCTGCAAGCACCAGAAAATTTCTCCTCTTTTCCTACTGCAAAGCAAGGGGTGAGAGTCCCAAACTACTGACCAAACATAGTATTTCAATGAGTTTATAGTTCAGTTTCAGTGATAGCAAAATTTCAACAAAACAAAATAAAGTTATAGGCTATATGCTTTTTAAACCATTTAAATCATTCTGAAATAAATACAGACTATGTGTTTTTATTTCAGAATGATCTTTATTCATTAATTTCAATGTATCTTTTTTTCCATTATAATAGATTAATTCAACACAGAGCTGCTCACCTCCTCCCTCAGTTGTGGGTAGGCCTACTGGGGCTGGTTCAGGGGTAGGTGGCTCACAGGGCTTACAGACAGCTGCGGCTGCTGCTGCTGCACTTGACGTGTCTGTTCAAACATGCATCATTTTTGACAGGAGGGGTGGTCAACTGATTAAATATGGGCAGCTTGCTAAACGTGAACAGTGAAATCTAAAAATCCAGAGTTTCCTTCCAAAATATGAGCTAATATGGGGAGAAAAGTGAGCTAGCTTAAAAACCACAAGGTTAAGAAAAACAACAGACTAATGTGTTCCAGAACTTTCCACCACATGAACCAAACCCACCTTGTTTTTGGAAAAACTGGGTGACATACTGACGCCCCTTTGCTTCTCTCTCCTGCCTAATCTTTTTGTCTTTACTTTTTTGGCTACCCGACTTCTGGGGCATTTTGCCTTCTCTCGGTCTCCTTACTGACTTAATACACCGCACCGCACAGCAGTTCAGTTGATCAGATGGCAGGCCTTTCTGGACCCCTGTCAATGATGGGCCCCTAGAATCCTTCCCCTTATCCCCCCCTTTTCGGCGCCCCAGGGTCTAGCTCAGAAAAGAACGTAGATAGCAGCGATACAGTTGATATGCGCAGGAGTTCCTTGTCGATCTGAAAAACATGAACAATACACTCATGACTTGCACTGTCAGAGCACATTATGCAACAGAGAAAGGACGTATCAGGAATTACAAGCTGTTTGAGCACTGTATTATATCAATATTAGTGAAGAGTGAAACAACTGGTCATCACTATATAACACATTCTTGGGGCATAAAGCCTAACATATAGGACATGCACCTCTTTCTGAGTGAACAGAGCTGGCCATCTGCTTTTGAAGTCTACAATCAAGGGCTGTCCTTGAATAACTTCTTGCCTTCTGTATGAGAAAGTCTTCTCCATTTTCACTGTCACTATATCGTCATTGTTTCTCTTCTGAATCTCTAAAAGCAGTGCAATTCTCTCCTTTTCCAGTCTGTCAGTGGTTTCTCCTTTTGGATGCTGCGGACAGTAATTGACTTCTGCCCTTCTAGGCTTTTTAACATTCAGTGCTGCCTGACTTTTGTCTTGGACCTTGTTCTTTAGTGAATTTACCATCACCTCAGCACAGCCCAGGCCTCTGAGTTTGGTCCAGTGTGTTTAGGTATACAACCTTTAAAGTTGCTTTATCATTTACTTCAGAGATCGCAGTCAGGTTTACAAAGTCATTTCCAAAATCAGGATCCTGATATTGAAGGTGAAAATCCTGTTGCACTCCAAAATTAGTCTTTATTTCCTGGCGCAATTGCTCAATGGAGTCTGATATCCCGGCTGGCAAAATTAGTTTCCTGGCATCATCTACTCCGAGTATGATCCTCAGTCTTATGGGTTCTGCCATCGTGTTGACCTGAAAAATAATTTTAAAAAATAAAATAGAAAAACACTCGTTTAAGTTAAAAACTTAAGTTAATGACCAAGCAGAGAACTTGTTCACAAAAAAGTGTATCCTGCCTTGCAAAATAAAAATCTGCAGAATTTCTGCAAACTCTGGCAGACCAAATAATTGCCCATGGACAACTATCATTCCTTTGTTGTAGTTCATACCATTGTATGACACACTTTTTGTAATATGGACATCAGTCTCATCTGGTAGTCTTTGCTTAATAGCTATTGCAATGTCACTTTGCAGAACATCAATAGGTACTGATGAGACAGTAGTTACCATCAAAGGTGTCCTATGGTCAGAAGAGTGCAAGTCAGAGGCAATCATGAGCTGATGTTTTCTGCTAAGTGTGAGAGGTATGTTTTTAAAACAGTTGGTATGGCGAGCAATCTGTTTAAAAAAACTGTGTTTCGACTCAAATCTCATTGTCCATTTATGGACAAGAGGCCCAAAGAGCCGAATCAGAGCAGGGTAGTGCTCCAAATAATGATGTTTAGGGAGAAGACTGTTGTTTGGAAAAAGTTCTTGGTAACTCTGGCGATGTTCACTGATTTTACACTCAAGATATGAAATCGACTCATCAGAGTGGACAGGGGCTACAGCAAGCTCCACAATGTCTCTCAGATCCAAAACAATATGCCATGCAGGTTCATCCTCTGGAACAAGTGGACCAATAATTAGAGGCAACAATCGAAGTAGAGACCAGTTTTCGTGTGCATTTCCTCCAGTGTTTTTCTTTTCTGAGAAAGTCTGTGGTATTGCGTGAAGCCGATTGGTTTTATCTGCCCATTTGTACTCAAAATTTTGGATCAAGGTGTTTAGTTTTTCTAAGGTGAAATACTTTTTCGAGATCAAAAGAGAAAAACAATGAGCAAGTTCCACAGGTATTATGCCCTCCAACAGATCATGTGCTAGATCTGGAGAGTAGCCTGCAGTGACATGAAAATGGCTGAGATTCTTACTCAAAATACAATACCGTTTAACTCCACAACACGCACTTGCTGTTTCTAGCGCACACTTCAAATGGGCTTTGTGAAGTTCCTGTGTTCTACACTCAAAAACACTCACAGTTACTGACTTAATTTCTGATTTCTTAGCTGTTCAGAATCTACAGATGTATTCAGTAGAAAAACTTTCCATATAACCTGCCAGCCCATGGGCTCCTAGGTTGTCGGCTATGACACAACTCACAGTTCCTTTAATACACTCATTCAACTGACTGATGAACACACCGTGTTGCTCCAAAATTACCAGATCTTTCAAAAGTGGATCCAAGACTTTTTCAAACCCAAATGTCCTCAAATCTTCATTTTTACAAAGAACTGCCAAATAAATGGATGAGGGGGCAGAATGAGAGCCAGGAGGTAAATTGCCCAAGACCCAATATACATCACAAAGCTTGTGCTTTTTGCGTGAGGTTCCAAGAGGGTTACAAACCTCAAAATCGTCAATATAAAGGTTTATGGAAATTCTCAACTTCTCAACAGCTAGAAAGCTATTTCTTTTATAATGCTCACCATCTCGAAAAGATCTGTAAACACACTGATCACCATTCAGATTGTCTCCATTTTCTTGAGCTATTTGTTCTTCAAACACTCTGTCCAGTAATTTATTGTGACTCAGTATTTCCTGCAATAACTGTAATAAAGGGATGTACTGAAATGACTTCCTTTGGTCTGTAGATAAAAAATACTCAACAGGCTCTACAACCCTAAAATTTAGTGTGTAGTATAGTTTTCTTTTATAAGAAGTGGCAAGAGGGCCGCACGTTCCCAAAATTTTAGCAACAGGGTTGGAAACACACACAGAATTGGCAAGTTCTTCAATAACAGCCTGACCAATATGGAGGTTATGGCTTTTGAAAATTTCTGTAATTGTACGCTTTGTTAGAGGCGCACTAGCTGAACTTAACAGAAAATGTAACTCCTCTAGTAACTCATCTACTCCTTTTGCTGGAATATGAAATATATGTTCCAATTTCAACAATATTACTGCTATTTTCCGTTCAATTAGTTCTGGCTGACTTTCAACAGCACTATCATCACTTTCAAATTCACCATATGATACATCTGCAGAACAGCTAGCCCTTATGTTATCAAAGGACTCTGTCACTTGAATTGGGTCCACAAGTGTAATTACATTGGCTTTAAAATCTTTAAGTGTGTGTGGATGATGCTTCCTCTTTTTGTGTGTATAAAATGTACTGTAAATATTTGTCTTGAAAGGGAAACCAAGAAACACACAACTAACTGTCTCGTTACTTCGCAGATGTGTTCCAATATGAACAAAAAAATCTCTATCTGAGAAGACGTCACTGCATTCACATAACTCACATTTAAAAATTACTGAACTGGAGGCTGTCTGTGTAAACTGAGATGAATGAGCTTTATAGACATGAGTGTTCAGTCCACTCCATGTCTTGAATGTGCATGGACAATTTACATATATGCACAGATAATGTTGGCCTATTCCATAATGATGATGTAGTTTATAATGCTGAAGTCATTTGTACCTACTATGCTCTCTGGTGACACAATGTTTGCACTGCCACACACACGTCACTGAAGAAAAAGAAATATGCATTAGCAAATGATGATATACCAAACACAAGCCAGTATTGGGTCAGGGGGATTAAACTTGTGCATAATGCCAACTACTGTAGATAACAGATAAACAATAACAGGACAAAAATATGAACTTACCGTGTATTGTATGTATTGTCTAACTGACGATGAGAGGAAGTAGGACAAGCCTTCCTTTCAAAGTAAAATTTCAAAATAAAAGTCCCTCAACATAAACGTCTCTGAACATGAAGAATTCACAACAGCCGCCCCCACATTTGAGCAGCAAATGTGAAAGATTAGGAATTCTTCAAATGTCTTTAACATCATCTTCGAAGGCAGGGAGCTGAATCAGGGGAGCAACTGGTCTTGTGTAGACTTTACCCTTTACCAGCACCTCTGCGGTTCTGATACATCCATCTTGACTGGTGACTGTTTTCACAACCCTCCCGACGGGCCATTGAGCTCTGGGGAGTGATGGGTCAATGATCAGGACGACAGAATCAACAGCTAAATCACCCAATGACTTCTGCCACTTCTGTCGCGTCTGCAGCGCGGGCAAGTAGCTGCGGGTGAACTTGATCCAAAACTGGTCAACAAGCATCTGACAGTGGCGCCATCTTGAGCCACTTGAGGGAGCGCAGGATCCCGCCGCCCCATGAGCAGCATGTTAGGTGTGATGGGATCAGGGTCGGCGATGTAAGCTGACACATACCCTAGTGGTTTTGAGTTCAAGATCCCCTCCACTTCCACCAAGGTTGTGTATAGGACGTCTTCGGAAACTGTTTGGCTCCCCACTGCCACTTGGAGACCGGCCTTGATAGAACAAACCTTTCCCATACTCCACCAAAGTGAGGAGCATTTGGCGGATTGAACTTGAAATTGATCTAGCACAATTGGATGAATCTCTCCTATGTCTGGGTTCTGCAACCTTTGGAGCCTACCTCCGACCCGAAGCAGGCATGTTGAAGAGTCCCATTCTGGGGCAAGGCTAGCCAGATGACTGTGATTTGGCACAGGTTTCTGCGCTTTGAGGGCAGTCACTTCTTCTGGGAAGCTATGAGCTTGACACCGCCTCAATAGTAGGATTTCAGCATCTCTATAACTGATGGGTTGGCAGTGCCCTGGGTCCATTGCCACCCCTTGAGCCCCCTGATGTGCTTGTCGAGTTGCTTCCACCAACTCTTTCCACGTACTGAATTGAGAGGCATCAGGGAGGCCGTGGTCAGACTGTACTGCTGGGAAGCAGCAGAAGGTGATGCCTTTCAACTCTGAAGAGCTCACTGATGTTGCCTGCTCTGGTTTCTTTGGCCAGTGTTCAGCACTCTGCTTGAGGAATGGGGGCCCTTGGCTCCAACGACCAAGCCCTGCCAAATCCAAGAGTGGCTTCCCCATAGTTATGTCGTCTGCTGGATTATTGTGGGTGTCCACGTATCACCAAGCCTGGCGGTCAGTCAGCTCTTGTATCTCTGACACACGGGTTCCAACAAAGACCTTGTATCTACAGGAGTCTGATTGGAGCCACTCCAGTACTGTGGTTGAGTCAGACCAAAAGGTTGTCTGCCTGATGGTGAGCATCATCTCAGTCTCTATGAGTTTGGCAAGTTGAGCTCCAGACAATGCAGCGCAGAGCTTGAGGCGTGGCATAGACTGTTGTCTCTTGGGGGCAACCCTTGACCTCGCCATCACAAAGGTGGTGTGGATGGTGTCTCCGACAAAGGCCTAAGGTGGGCTCCAACAGGTCGGTTCGGCTTTGGTTCAGCTGCTGCTAAGTAGCTGAAGATCTTGCATCAGTGGGAAGGTGAGCGATCACAGTTGTTTGATTACTCGCCCACTGTCTTAGATCGAACCCTCCGTCAGCCAACAGTGTACGCAATTGGTTTACTCTCTGCTTGGCTGCATGTATGGTGGGGAAGCTCTCGAGGCAGTTGTCAACATAGAAACCCTGCAGCACTGACTGTAGTACATCCGGATAGCTTTCTTGGTGGTTCCTGGCATGTTGTTGCAAGGCAAAGATGGCACAGCACGGACTACATGTTGTGCCAAATGGCAGTACCTGCCATTCGTACACATCTGGTGGGTCTTCACAGCGTAGATCCCTCCAGATAAACCGGAGCAGCGGTCTGTCTTCTGGCAGAAGACGGACCTGGTGAAACATTGCACTGATGTCTCCACTCACTGCAACCTGGTGCTGTCTGAACCGTAGAAGGACACCTAGCAGCGATGGGCCCAGAGTGGGTCCAGGTAGGAGCTGGTCGTTCATTGAGATGCCCTGGTACCTGAATGAGCAGTTGAATACCAGCCGTGACTTGTTGTTATGGCACACCAGATGATGAGGGAGATACCATGATTCTGCAGACTGATCCACCTCTTTAGGTAGAAGTTTCTTGACATATCCAGCCTTGATAAGCTTGTCGATCTCAGTTGAGTAAACAGCCGCCTTCTCCGAATCCTTCCTGAGCCGCTTCTCGGTGGCCCTCAGGTGAGCTATAACAGAATGTGTGGAGCTATTATGTTTAGGTGCTCCTGTCTTCCTCAAGAGGGGGGTTGCATAACACTGGACTCCCTCTATGTTGACACGATGGGTTTTTGCTTCCAGAAGGCTCATGGCTTCCTGATCTTCACGAGAACGACCAACCATTTTCTCATTTCGAAATGGCAGGATGTCTAGTTGCCATAATATTTCGATGTTCCGGTAGAGGAGATCTTCTGGGTTAGCAACTGACGTAAAGAGGCACTGCTGCACTGAAGTCTGTTCTGGCGGACCTCCTTTGGCCCCCTGCAACGTCCATCCGAGGGCATTGTGGATGGCTATAGGTCCTCCACTTGTTCCTTGGCGGATTGGCTTAGTGGCAGCGATAAGGTGTACATGATCCGACCCAAGCAACACCAGTGGGCGTGCATTGAAGAATGGCTGCAATGGGACACCACGTAAGTGAACGTATCGTCTTTGTAGCATCTGTACTGGGTAGGTCTGTTCCATCAGGTCTAGACCTGAAGCAGTAAATGCTCCCTGTACTTTGTAGTGTTTCTGTGGGTTACCTTTGGAAGAGATTTCAAAGCTGACCTTGGAGCCCCTGAGGTGCTTAATGTCTGTACGCACAGCGGAAGGGCAAGAGTCTCACATTCACCATTCAACTGGAGCTGCTGGACAGCTGTTGGTAATATCATAGTCCTTTGTGCCCCGTCATCTAAGACAGCAAAAGTCTCCATCGACTTAGAGTCGTTCTGCAGCAGGACCGGGACCACCTTTAAGAGTACTTTGCTTGAGGCAATGCTGGGTGTCAGGTAGACACGACTCTCTGAGGCCCTTAACTGTGAGTTGATGGAGCGAAGTTGAGCTACGTCGTGGAGGACGTGGAGGTGAATGTCACCGCAATCACTGCAGGGTTTCTTGAGGTTGCATGATTCAGGCATATGGGCACGTGCACATTTCCAGCAGCGCTTTCCTTATATTATCCACTTGTCCAGGTCTGCTGTTGACTGCCCTTTAATGTTGGGACAGCGACTGATATAGTGCTCTTTGCTGTCACAAAACAGGCAATGTATTTTAAATGGTTTCTTGTTATTGGATGGTGTGGGTTTACCAGAGGTGTTCGGTTGAGTGGGCTCTGCTCCATGATATACAGCTGCACTTTGACGGTTGCTCTTGGATAGGATCTTCTCCTTCCCATTACCTTGAGGTTTCTCTTGTTGGTAGCGTTGCACCAGTCTACTGGACAGGCGCTGTTGCTGGGCTTTACCTTGAAGCCATCCATTCAAGTCCTGCAGGTTGTAGGGGTTGAGGCTGGTACTGTTGAGCTTGCCCTGTAGCTGTAGATACTCAATGAACCCATCTCTGTGGTACTTGGGTAGCTTACTGAGTAAGCGAGGGACGTGAGAGCAGCAGTTGAGCTCCATACCCCCAGGTCCCTCTAAGGAGAGCAGCATACTCACTAAGAGGTGGACCCGTAGGGCGAAGCTCTGAAAGGTACGTGCATCACCAGGCTTCACATCAGGTGTAGTTAAAATAGCTGCTATTTTGCTTTGTGCCAGCTGGTGTGGCTGCCCATATTGGAGCTGTAAGGCCATCATAGTTGCTGAATATGGGTATGGGTGATGGCGGCAGGACTGACCTATCATCTGTGCTTCAGGCAACTTGAGGTGCTCAAGTAGCACATGATATTTGTACTTCTCTGTCAGTTCTACATGAGGCTCAAGCAGGTTGTCTAAAGCCAGCTTCAGGTTAGAAAACTCCCTTTCACTATCTGTGGAGAAGTCTGGGATTTGGGGTTTTGGCACTCCATATGCTGGGTGAGTTGGCAAACCAAAGCTAAGTGGGGCTACAGTCTGACTTGATTGCAGTTGTGACTGAACAGTTGGGAATGAGTCTTCACCACTGGAGCAGATGATGGATGCTGAGGGGGCGCTATTACTGTAGCCGCAGGAGCATAATGAGGCAGGCCATAATTTGAGGAGGTCTGGGGTGTTACTTGTGGCTGATGATACTGATACTGATGTCTTGAATCTCAAGATGAGGCAGAGATGCTGTCTGCTCTTCTGATGACATCATCTGCAGTAGCCAATTAATCTGGCTCGAAGGACCTTTATTGAGGATTAGACCTCTGAAACTGGTGTGTGGAGAAATTGGCCACTACAGGGCTCCGGTCAGAGAACACACGTCAGTCATCAGTTGAGTTTAGGCTCTTTTACTGTGGTGCATAATGATTTAGTTGCTGAAATAAACAGAAAACAAAGCATACATGTTTGAGTTATTACTCATAGTTAGTATTAACAGACATTAACTAAAGGCACTTAAGGAAAATAAATGAGGTCTGTATAATTCCATGTGAATAAGAACATTATCTGTGTTCACAGTACTGAGAGCAGTTAGCTAGTCAGTTAGCTTAAACAAGGTTAACAAGCTAATAACACAAACAACTTCTGATCAACATTATGACTGCACAATGAATGCTCTTGACACAGAACAGAGAGTTTATCATCATCAAATACTTTAGGAGAATAAACATTTCGCCACATTAGCTCAACACAAACAATATTGCAACTTACATCATCAGTGACTTCTGCACCGCTTCTGCACCGGAGTTAACGGCATAACTGACGATGAGAGGAAGTAGGACAAGCCTTCCTTTCAAAGTACAATTTCAAAATAAAAGTCTCTCAACATAAACGTCTCTGAACATGAAGAATTCACAACAGCCGCCCCCACATTTGAGCAGCAAATGTGAAATATTAGGAATTCTTCAAATGTCTTTGACACCATCCATGAAGGCAGGGAGCTGAATCAGGCGAGCAACTGGTCTTGTGTAGACTTTACCCTTTATCAGCACCTCTGCGGTTCTGATACATCCATCCTGACTGGTGACTGTTTTCACAACCCTCCCGATGGGCCATTGAGCTCTGGGGAGTGATGGGTCAATGATCAGGACGACAGAATCAACAGCTAAATTACCCGATGACTTCTGCCACTTCTGTCGCGTCTGCTGCGCAGGCAAGTAGCTGCGGGTGAACTTGATCCAAAACTGGTCAACAAGCATCTGACAGTATTGCAACTTACATCATCAGTGACTTCTGCACCGCTTCTGCACCGGAGTTAACAGCATAACTGACGATGAGAGGAAGTAGGACAAGCCTTCCTTTCAAAGTAAAATTTCAAAATAAAAGTCCCTCAACATAAATGTCTCTGAACATGAAGAATTCACAACAACTATAGTTAATATGTATTTAATCTACATACACTGAAATGTGAAGACTGTTAGCCAGCCTTAATGCAAAGCACCAGAGAGCAGAAAAACAATGATACGAACCATTTTCCACAAATAATTCTGAATTCAAAAATGAAATGGGGATATTACAGGAAAAGAACATGCACATGCAATGACTGTGATCGATTTTATCTTGCCTTTGTTATTATTTCCCCTAAACTACTTGAATTAAACCCTTCATTTTTTTTTTGATTGCTGTTTTCACAATACTTTTAAGTTAGTAGTAGTGTTCGGGTTTACAGTATACCCTCAGCTTAAACTCAACGACTTGGAAGAAATGTGGAATAACAAAGAGATCAGGCCATTGTGTTGAATCACCACTTGTTCCGCTGGTAGGTCCTTGATGTCTGTCATAGCATACTCACCAGACATGTCACCCATTGAGCATGTTTGGGATGCTCTGGATATGACATGTATAGGATTCGTATATGACAGCGTGTTCCAGTTCCTGCCAATATCCAGCAACTTCGCACAGCCATTGAAGAGGAGTGGACCAACATTCCACAGGCCACAATCAACAACCTGATCAACTCTATGCGAAGGAGATGTGAGGCAAATGGTGGTCACACCAGATACTGACTGGTTTTCTGAACCCCCCCAGACCCCCCCAATAAAGCAAAACTGCACATTTCAGAGTGGCCTTTTGTTGTGGCCAGCCTAAGGCACACTTGTGCAGTAATCATGCCGTCTAATCAGCACCTTGATATGCCACACCTATGAGGTGGGATGGATTATCTCGGCAAAGGAGAAGTGCTCACTAACACAGATTTAGACAGATTTGTTATCAATATTTGAGATAAAATGATCTTTTGTGTATATAGAAAAAGTTTTAGATCTTTGAGTTCAGCTCATGAAAAATGGGAGCAAAAACAAAAGTGTTGCGTTTCTTTTTTTGTTCAGTGTAATATATCATCAATTGATGTTTTGTGGGTATGGTTTGCAGAAAATCTTTGAAGTTGCCAGCATTGTTTACTACTTCTATACAGAAAGAATATTTTGCCTCAAATAATTTTTTTTCCAGAACTCAATTAGTGGAGCAACTTTCTTGATCAGCAAAGAATGATGTTTAAGATAATGTTTAAGGTGCAATTAAAGGGATATTCCGGTGTAAGTTTAATCCATGGTCTAAATCACCATGAAACTGTGTTAGACTCCCTCTCGAGAGATCAAGTTAGCAGACCGCTAATTTACTGAGTTTTATCAACCTCAGAAATGACCGCATGACAACAATACACTGCAGTAAATGGATCCAAATATAAACCGCCACCAAAAAGCCACAAATAATGCTCAGAACAGCACCAAACTTCAGCAACAGTACAAATAGGGTCTCAGCATATAGTCCGGGGCATCTAACCTCCGCTAGCTTAGCTAGGGAAGCTATTGGGAAGCTAAAAACATAGTTCAACTCTCCTCCATCAGCTTCCGGGTCAGGGAAGTCCCGACGCGACGATTACCAAGTGCGGTTAGAAATGCTCAATTCCGTTCTTTTCCCTGTCCGCTCTCGATAATAACTGTTATAAACTGGCAGGTAAGACACATATGAACTTTGATTGCTTTTCCATCGAGTCATAATCATACATTTTCATCCATGAGCCGCGGAACTCTACTGCACAGAAGAGTGGTAAATTTTGTCAGCTGTTCAGTAGAAATCCAGCTAAACTAGCGGAGGTTAGATGCCCCGGACTATGTGCTGAGACCCAATTTGTACTGTTGCTGAAGTTTGGTGCTGTTCTGAGCATTATTTGTGGCTTTTTGGTGGCGGTTTATATTTGGACCCATTTACTGCAGTGTGTTGTTGTCGTGCGGTGGTTCTGAGGTTGATAAAACTCTGTAAATTAGTGGTCTGCTAATTTGATCTCTCGAGAGGGAGTCTAACACAGTTTCATGGTGATTTAGACCAGTGGTTCCCAACCTGGGGGCCGTGCTCCCCCTAGGGGGGCGCCAGAGATCGCAGGGGGGGGGCGCACAACTTTGTCTGTTCTGAGGTTGTGAGGTTAAAGTTATATTTGTGCAACCCTCTGAGGTCGATTGACGTGCCGGTACGTCAAAATCACGTGACCTATTTAAGATGACGTAGCAGCAAGACGGAGCCTCAGTGAGTCTCGGTCCGACTTATGTGTTGGAGCAGCCTTCGAGCAGTGTACCAGTTTTTAAATTGTGTTGATAGGCCAAGTAAAACCGGACGTTTGCTGCGCGTTTGGTGGGCGTTTGGTGCAGGAAGAGACGGTCAACACGGACTTCTCTCACGAAAGTGTCAGCAAGCAGGAAAAGTTTGCAAGCGAAAAAACACGTTCCTATTGGTGGAAAAAGGCACCACACCAGCCAATCACAAAATTACATGGCAAGACACGTGATTTGGTTGCTGGGGGACAGGAGGAAGTTGTGGAGGGACCGACAGTGACGGTGAGAGAGTTGAGAGATGTGTGTCAAAATTAAAAAATAACTGTACAGTCACACATGTGAAGTTGTGCTGAAAATAATGACACCACACAAGGCAAGGTAAATAGTTTTTAAGGTGAAATATAATGGTAAAATCAAAAATAGTCAAAATGGCCAATTGTACCCTGGACTGGATAACATCTCAGTAACACACCCAATCAAAACTCTATAATCCAAATTGAAACATATTTCTTGGTCCACATTTAAATTCATTAAGCTATTTATTACCAACACCCCTATGAGGTAGGCCTATTCTGGTCGTGTGTGTGTGTGTTGTGTGTGATACACCTAATGACACAAAAAGGAAGAAATGTATCTATATACATTGTAAAACTAGGAGAATATAGCTGTTGTTTATTTTTGCAAATAAAAGTTTGTAATTAACCACTTTATTCTTATAGTGTATGCGGGTTGGGGGGGGGGCTGGCTTGTCTTGGACACAGGCAAGGGGGGCTTCAAGGAAAAAAAGGTTGGGAACCACTGATTTAGACCATAGATTAAATTGACTTTAAGTACCAGGAAATATTTCTACAATCAACTATCTGTGGTCAGTGGTCAGGGTTTTGGCTTGTATGTACAGGGTTTCTGTTGTGAATTAGGGGCTGGATAATAACTCAACAATGTCTTACAATTCAAGGGCCACAGACTTTTCACTCTCCGGAATATGATGGCCATCAACAGTGGAAGAAATCTCAGAAGAGCCTCTAAGGCTCCAAAACCTTGCTGCAACTGTGGGATAGTGGAATGGAAAAGGCCACAAGGTGGCACTGTTGCATGTCTGTGTCCCATTGAAAGTAGTTGTTGTTGTTGTTGTTGTTTGTACCTTGTAGGACACTGTAGTTACCGTGTTTTCATTAGTTCACTTTCCATGTCCTGTAAGGTAAGCACAGTCATTGGCATAGTTATGAACTATTAACACAAACCACCCATCTACTTGACTGGTACATTAAAACTGTTCAGTTAATTCCTGGACCATCTTTTTTTTTTACCATGAGTTTTCAAGACTCTTCCAGCCTCTGTTGTTCCAGATTTTGATTATCGCTCCTCACTCCCCATGCTTGTAGGGACTAATGTCATTCGTGCCTGCAAAAAACACTTCCAGTATCTCCACAGGATCAAAGAAAGCCATCTAGATTGGTATACAGCTGTACAGGAGATTGGTGACACAGATCAAAGTGAAACGGATGACATGGTGGGCCCTGCTGTGTGCATTGGCCATAAGATCTGCATTCCTGCAGGAAAAGAAATTTGGTGATTGGAGGCCACCCTTTCCTGCAACTCCCCCAAGGCCAAAGTCCTTGCTGATGTGAAGAGGGGCTGTGCCCCTGTCAGAGTAATGTTGTCACAAAATGTTGTGGAGTTTTCAGAAGAGAAGTGGGGATGAGGTGAATGGTAGGTAAAAATAACGCTTGCTTGAGCTTTGGTCAGGTGGTGAAAGGCTGTGCTGTAGACCTCAGTAAGGCAGCGGTTAAGGATGAGCACCAGCACGCTCTCCTTCAAGAGCTGGTGGACAAAAATGCAAGTGTTTTTTCACAGCATTCCACAAACTATGGCCACACAAAAACAGTGCAGCATGAAATCCCCCTGGTAGACCCAAAGCCCTTTTGGCTCCCATCCCCGAAAAGTTATTTTCTCTAAAACCTTTGATGAGTATCTGGAGAGGTTGCAATTTGTGTTCGATCGGCCTTGGCAACATGGCTTAGTGTTAAAGCAGCCATGCCCCACCAATCGTAAGGAAGTGTTGCAGTTCTTGGGATTTGCAGGGTACTACAGGCGGTATGTGGGGGGATTCTCCACCTTAGCCACCCCACTATACCGCCTCACCAGTGGTGACCCCAGGAAGAAAAATAGAGGGGGAAAATGGGTGCAAATCCTGACCCCCACTTTCTGTGGACACATAAGTGCAAGGAAGCCTTTCAGTCCCTTAACCCTTAGGAGCTGACGATCACACCGGTGTGATCAAATCACGTGACTGATATAAGATAATGTAGCAGTGAGACGGAGCCTCAGTGAGTCTCGGTTCCAATGTATGTGTTGGAGCAGCCTTCAAACTATATACCAGTTTTTAAATTGTGTTGATAGGCCAAGTAAAACCGGAGTTACGATAAATAATGTTCGCCGCGCTTTTTCGCGAACATTGCCGTCACGTTTGCTGCGCGTTTGGTGCAGGAAGAGGCGGTAAAAACGGGCTTCTCTCACTAAAGTGTCTGCAAGCAGGAAGTGTTTGCAAGCAAATAAACATGTTCCTATTCAAATTTACGAAATTATATGGCAAAACACGTGATTTGGTTGCTGAGGAACAGGGGGGAGTTGTGGGAGGGACGGCGGCGAAATGGTGACAGCGACAGTGATGGTGATAGAGAGAGCGATAGAGATAGCGAGTTTTGAGAGTTGAGAGATTTGTGATATTTAGCGCACTTGGAGTGTATAGTTAGTGTGTTCTGTAGTGTTTGGTGTAGTGTGTTTAGTGTGTAGTGTAGTCATCTTTTTTTTGTGAGTCAAATAATGAAGAGACTGCTGAATGTGGAGCAGGCAGGAAGGCACTGTGGGAACCCTGAGCCTGAGGCACTGCCTGCATTTAAATGTAAATAGTTACATATAACTTTGTAAATTTCAAGAACTTATGCACAATTTTAGCAAACAACAATTTGTATTTGCATTCTAAGTAAAAAAAATTGGTTCGTTAAACATATTTGTGGTTTTCACAGTAAAAAAAACCTAACTTTTTCCTACTCGGATTTTATGTTTTTTGTGATTTTAGGTTCATTGTGTTAATACAGTATGTCAAAATGAAAAATAATGATAAAATAAAGACACCAACAAGGCAAGGTAAATAGTTTTTAAGGTGAAATATAATGGTAAAATCAAAAGTAGTCAAAAACGGCCAATTATACCCCAGACTCCTAAGGGTTAAAGTGAAGCTGACAACTGCACCTGTACTTGGCTGTCCAGATTTCTGCCTGCCATTTGCTCTCCAGACGACGCCTCCGGGGGAGGGCTCGGTGCTGTTATGGCACAAGTGCAGAATGGGACTGAGAGGGTCTTAGATTATGCCAACAGGGGCTTGAGCTCGGCAAAAGATATCCTGCACACAAACTTGAATTGCTTGCTTTGAAGTGGGCTGTGACGGATAAGTTCTATTACCATCTCTACGGCCGCAGATTCTCTGTCCAGACTGACAACAATCCTCTTAAGTACGTGATGACCTCAGCAAAGCTGGATGGTACGGGCCAGCAGTTGGTATCCCGGCTGTCTGCCTTTGACTTTGACGTCCAGTGTAGGGCGGGTCAGAGTAACTCAAACGCAGATGCCCTCTCCCATCTGTCCAATCAGAAGGTCACCCAGGCACTACAAACTTGCCCCCAGCGGGTGAGGTATTGTGAATCACCAGAGCCAGAGAGCCCTCCAGTTGGGAGCACCACAGTAACCGAGGAGCCCGAACCAGGTCAGCCTGTTGACTTAAGTGAGCCCTATGGTGGTGTGGGGACAGAGTGGCTCCCTTCCATGACAACACAGGAGATTTGTGCAGAACAGAGAGGACATTCCATCATCGGCTTAGTTTTGCACTAAACCGATGATAAGCCACAGTGAGAGAGTTGGAGGTGGAGGGCAGGTCTGCTTTCTTTTTTTTTTTTTTTTATTGGTGAAATTAGGTGAAAGACAAGGTGACATGGGGGACAAGTACATCACACCACGAGGATCAACAAATACAGATAGTGGACATACAGTACAGATAACAACAAAAAAGCAACATAAAGTTTTTATGATATGTATAGAGGTAATATAGGTGTGTGTGTGTGTGTGCGTGTCTGTGTGTGAGTGAGTGTGCATGCGTGCAAGTGTCTGAGAGGCAGATAGTATGGTATTATAAACGTATGTAGGTATAGACAGATGATACAATAAAAATAAGTAAGTAAATAAAGTATAAATAAGAAAAGAGAAGGAGGAGGAAAGTAAAACTAAAGGAACAAAAAAATTGATAAATAAGTTAAATAAGTAGTAATAGTATGCAACATGATATGAGATATACTGACATAGTAAAGTGTCATATAATTTAACCTTATATAATGTAATTAGATAATTTGAGATAAGATAAGACAGTATAATGTAATATGAGCTATTATAATAAGAAATGCAGTATATTATAACCTAATATAGTCTGAAGAGATAATATGAGGTATGATAATGTAATACAGGGCAAATTTGTAATGTAATATATCATGCTGTAATAGGGATAATAACATAATATATATGTGAACATAACATATGTGAACATAACCTAATGCAAGCAAGTCTGCTTTCTCTTAAAGGAGTGGAGGAGGTTAGTGATAAAGGATGGCATCATGTACCGCTGTATTCAGGACCACCAGAGAGGTGCGGTAGAGCACCTGGTACTGCCAGGGAGGCTTCGCACATCAGTCAAAACTGCTCTGCAAAGACGACTCTGGACACTTTGGATTTGAGAGGACATTACAGATGATCAGAGAGAGATTTTTACTGGCCAGGAATGTTCCTGGAAATAAAGGCTTGGTGCGAGCTACGCGTGAGGTGCTGCCTCCGGAAAACCACTACAGCATGCCTCAGGGCCCCCCTGATCAGCATCCACAACAATGCCCCCATGGAGCTTGTATCAAATCAAATCAAATCAAATCAATCTTTATTTGTATGGCGCTTTTCATACAGAAGAGTAGCTCAAAGTGCCTTACAGAGATTAAAAACAACAACAGAAAAAAAGAAACAGCAAATAAAATCAAGAGAAGAAAATTAAAAGAACCCAACTCTCCCACCCCCACAGACACGCACAAGGACATACACAAATAAATACACACTCATACACACACTCACACATATGCATGCAGACACACAGACACACAGACACACACACTCACACCCACACATACACTAGCTGTCACTAAAGAGACATGGCTGGGCAGCGAGACCTGAGGCGCGGAGGAAGCCACCTTTGGGGGGGCCAACCATACTGAGAGAGATCTCGGTCCAAGGCTGCAGGGAGCGCCACCACAGAGACCACCCCAACCCGGGCAGACAGGAGGCCCCACACCAAGGTGCAGAGCCCTCCAACCACCCGGGCTGAAACCGCCCATGGGACAGCATCCCCAGCAGCCAGACCAGAGACAACTCCCAGTCTGGCAGGCCCCCATGAGGGAACACTGGAGATTAAAAACTGACAGACTAAAACAGTAAAACAGTAAAATAAAATGTATGCATTGACTTTCTGACTCTAGAGAACTCTAAAGGTGTTATTATGTGCTTGTTGTTACAGACCACTTCTCCCGCTTTGCACAGGCTTACCTCATGAAAGACCAGAAAGCCTGCACAGAGGCTAAGGTGTTGCAATTAAGTAGTGTTTATGCAACATTAAAAGGGAGATTCAGGATAAATTTGGCTATCAATTATAATGAATGATTATCAGGGAAAATCATTAATTAAGATAAATAATATGATCCAATTTACATTAGATTACCTTTAGGCACCACCCTTGAAGAAGGGAAATGATAGCAAATTCACCAAATCAGTCTCATAAAAAGGTACTAAACTGTTAGTAATTCTCAATAACAGTTAACTTAAAGGAGAACTTCGGTCGATTTAAACATGCAGCTTCATTGCTCAAGCTACCCTTGACTTGCCAGTACCGAAGACGCGAACAAATTTGGTCCAGCCATTACAGAGCTCTGTGAACGGAGATGTAGCATTGAACGCTAACAGCATGGGGTCAGAACTTTGCACTGTGTTTTAAGCATCTTAACATGCTCCACATCTCACACCAAAAGTTATGCAACATCAGCAGACACCTTACAACACAGCACTGTAGCGTGTATGACTCAAAATGAATAAGAAAGTAGTTAAAATAGTGTGTTTGTGCAAGGAGCTACTTACCTGTTTGTTGACATCCGTGTGTTCCGGTAGCTAGACCAAACTAGCATATCCATCGAGTGTGCACTTAACAGGATTAACAGGCTATTGTAAGGCTCATGGCTCATGACAGGCTGTAACATGGACATGTACATTATGAACATAAACACGAAAATGCTGGATTACGTTTCCGTCTCCGCCAGTGAGGGAGTAATACACGCTCGACGGATCAGCTAGTTTAGTCTAGCTACCGGAAGACGCCGATGTCAACAAACAGGTAGGTAGCTCCTTGCACAAACACATTGTTTTAACTACTTTTTTATTCAGTTTGAGTCATACACGCTACAGTGCTGTGTGCTAAGGTGTCTGCTGATGTTGCATAACTTTTGGTGTGAGATGTGGAGCATGTTAAGATGCTTAAAACACAGTGTAAAGTTCTGACCCCATGCTGTTAGCGTTCAATGCTACGTCTCCGTTCACGGAGCTCTGTAATGGCTGGACCAAATTTGTTCGCGTCTTCGGTACTGGCAAGTCAAGGGTAGCTTGAGCAATGAAGCTGCATGTTTAAATCGACCAAAGTTCTCCTTTAATAACTAGAACCAAAATGATCTCAACAGCTAGTAATAGTCGAAGGAGTTGTTGACAGTGTAGAGACAGGCAACATTCACTCGTGTACAATCTTAAATAGACAGCAAGAAGGTTCAAAAGTCTTTTATTCAACACAAAGGTGAAAAAACACATCTAACTTACATGTACTATATACATGCTGTTCTTGCTATGCAAGGATTGATGAAAGTCAGCAGAGGAGAAAACAGTTTGTTCCTTTCCTTTGCAAGGATAGCAGCTCGGTGCTAACTTGCTTGGTGTTCGTCAGATTGTGAAGTTAGCTAGCAAGTTTTGCGTCGCAGCTGCTGGTCCTAACTGATCTGCAATACTGGCAGGACCTTGTGTTGCTGCAGTGAGAAGTTATCTGGAGTTACGCAGCTGTTAGGCCCAAAAGAAAAGATCTTGAGCGCAGGCAGCACCGTGGGAGGGAGACGGAGAGGAGCCCTTGAGGATAAGAAGTCGAAGGAGTAAGGGGCGTAGAGAAGGGGTCTCCAACAAGGGGCTTGCAAGCTACCGGTAGCTCACAAAGCAAATCCAAAATATAAAAAATGTAAAGAAAGAAATAAAAAGGATCTACCCTATGCATAAACAAAACCTCACTGATAGCAAACTCTATCTACTTACTACAACTCTAGATCTATCTAACGCCCCCCCTGCATCTGGGGCCATGGACATCCAGAAATACACAGACCTCTTGACCAGGATGGGTGAGGAGTTTGAGAGCAGATTCACGAGGCTGGAGTCCTGTGTCACATTTATTTCAAACCCCAGTCATGGATGTGGACATATCTGACATTTCTGAACAGATGGCTGAGGTGTTCAGTCTCAGTGCTGTTGATTTGGAGATGGAAATTCTCAGTCTGCAAAATGACATCCAGTTGAAGTCACATAAGTCTGCTGCTGATTTCTGGAAGCTTGTGGATGCTAAGCCATGAAATGTGCTACCCTGTTTGGCTCAACATACCTGTGCGAATCTGCCTTTTCTGACATGAACTTTATCAATTCCAAGTTCCGTACTTGTCTCACTGATGCCCACCTGGATGACTGCATCCGAGTGAACCTCTCGGGGTACACACCAGATTACAGTGCCCTGGATCGACAGCATGCAGTGCCAGAAATCTCATGAAAGGTAAGCATATAATAATATTAAAATGTGCAAATATACACTGCAAAAACAAAACAAAAATAAGGGGAGTAGAAGTAGATCGCAACTTGTTTTATTTTTTGAAAGTAGCTCTCATCCTAAAAAAGGTTGGAGACCGCTGGTGTAGAGTAAGAGAGGAAGAACATGGAAGGCGCTGGAGTTTTGACTATCTGGTCAGAGGGGAGTCTGTCACCCTGACCAATAGTAGCTCAAAGCTGAATTTTGCACCTAGGTGTGAAGATTTGGGAATTCTGGGACACTGAGTTCTGTTCAGAGTCCAATGAATGACTTCACCCAACAGGTGTTATGGTGAAATTTCTTCCTTCGCTTTGGTTTCCCTGCAAAACTGTATGCAGATCAAGGGCGCAATTTTGAGAGTGCTGTGGAGAGAGAGCTCTGTAAATGTACTGGCATTACTAAGACCTACAGAAGAAGTATAACATATTTTCATGTTAATTGTTATTTTTTGATACTAGATTATTAAATGTTATTTATTTATTTCTTATTTATTTCTAAGTGGATTAGTTTATTTTCCCATGCCTTGTGATAAGAAGAATACGTGTAGTTCACTTTCCATGTCCTGTTAGGGTGATGACAGAAGAAGAGTGTTACTGTGGAGCATTAAAGTGCAGTCCCAAGTCTAAACCACAAACGCAAACCCAGTGTTTGGTGCCATTCCTTCTATCTGCATGACGCCCCACGACACAAACAAACAATAACAAAAACACAACATAGAGTCCAGGGAAGGTGTAGAGGGATTCCGGTAGCTTATAAACACCCAGATGCTGTGGGTTACATAACCGTATTGCTTAATGTGTACAGTTTTGCACAATACATAGATACAATGATGATAATGTTGATCTTAGTCTTATAGATAACATGTACCACACACAACCACACAAGTCCCCAACAGATTCCAAAGCTCAAAATTGTCAATGTATAAAGCAAGAGCTATGGGAGAAGGGTGTTTTCTTTAATGTATCCACCATCTTGAAACGAGCTGTGACCAAGGCCCCTTCCTTGAAAGAAATTTGAGTGGGTTCAAAGATACTATTTTCTCTATAATTTTCTTAATATTTTGATCAAAAATTCCCCAATGTCAAATAACTCATCAATTACTTCCTGTACTGCTGAATTTGAATGATGTTTGCAAAAAAAAAAAACAACAACAGTTGTTTGCATGCTGAAAAGTAAAAAGGACAACTGATGTTTGATACCCTCTCTATTTTCAAGAGCAGGTTCAGCATCAGGTACAGAATCATGAAGGTGATGCCTCAGTATCAGAAACACAATCCTCTTCTATTCCGCATTTGTAAGTGTATAGTGTATAACAGCTCTGGTCTTAAAGCTGTAGTCTGTAAATATGTTTTGTTATATTTGCTAAAATTGTCATTATGATATGACAGTAGGATAAGATACAGGTCAGCTGTGTAAAAGTCTACTGTCTTTTGGTCTATCCAGTGGCTGTAATTTGATTTGCAAGAATCCACTGCTCCCGGTTCAACACAACCAATCAGAGCCAAGGGGAGTGTCTGAGAGGTGTCAATCATGCGTGTGCATACCTGCAGTGTGAACCTGGCAGTGTACCTCCCCAGCACAGGCGCAGTGTCTGCTCTCACGTGGTCGAATAGGTTCAAGCTCAAGCTCAAACTGTAAACAATGGCAGAGAGGCAACAAAAGAAAAATGCCCCACCATCGGCACATCAAAGAGAAGAAATAGGAAGACTGACGAAGAAAAGCAGAGTTAAAACAAAGACTTGGACTGAGCCAGAAAGAAAACAAGGATACATTTCGGAGTGTCATTTCAGAGGTGGAGGGAGGTGTGGGATTCCCTTAGCAAAAAGTAGTTTATTCAAGTGTTCAACAAGTATACTTATTTTATACTAAAACTGAGTCAGTATACTTGAAGTGTACTTTTTATATACTATATTTTATATACTTAAGAATAGTCTAGTGAAGTATACTTGGCTTATACTGAAAAGTATAAAGAATAGTCTAAGACTAAGTACATTAATACTTAGACTTACACTTATACTAAAGCTAATACTTATACTTCAGTATACTGTAACACCCCTTGTGAACTGGCGCAAAGACTCTTGGGACTGCTTCGCTCTGATTTCTCCCAACAGTTTTTTTTTCTATCAGAAATGTGCTTATATTTCCTTTGAAACCGATTCCAATATCGCTGAAAACTCCATATTTCTTGTCCGAGCATGGCGGGCAGTGAAAGCTGTAAAATACCATATTGACCCGAATATAGGACGACCCTGATAATAAGACGACCCCTCTTTTCAAGACTAATCTTCAGAAAAAGACTCTGATATCCAAAATGTGTTTCTCAGTAACAAACTCCACACCTTCCTGTCAATCTCTTGGAAGCGGCCGCTTAGAGGAGCACGATAAGCTTGTCTCTTACTGTTAGCGTTTTCAGACGATCTTTTTGGACCCACCATCTTCGGACGTTACACTCCGTAACTCCATATTTCTTGGCTGGCTGACAGTTGTTTGGCACCTCCGCTGCATTGATCTCATTATCTTAAAATCAGCATCATAGCTCCGCCTCAGATGTCTGTTAACTTGCCACACTTGATCCACTTTGCTCCGTAAAATCACCCCGTCTGTCCATTTTTCATCTCCTGTCACTTCTTCTCCGCTGTGATTGACAGATAACCGCAGCCACAGTGTCAGTGACGTCTCTACAATAAGCTGGTGCCCTCTGCTGTTGTGGTCGTGTAGCGACCCAGACAACTATCAGCATGTGTCAACGGTTAGACCCCGATTATAAGACGACCCCACATTTACACATAATTTCAATCGAAAAAAAAGCTAACTCGTACTATATTCGGGTCAATACGGTACATAGAAGTACTTTTGTTTACGGCTGTATAAACGTGAGAATGAAATTTGGGAACTGTTATTGGACCAACCTGCTGTCAATCTTGTATTCTGGTTGCTGATTGGTAAGGGAGGACGTCCTCCCTTAGCGCATCATTTTACGTGTCTTAGCCAATCATAGATCGGCATGAAAAAATCCTGAATGCACTGAGTGAATGGAAGGAGATCCCTCCCACGGAGGACAGAAGCCCTCCGTCCTCCTCTAGCCCCCACCTTCCTGCTCCCTGCTCCTCTCACAGACTGCTCTGTCTCCTCCGTCTGCAGCTGTCGCTGTTCAACCGTTTTAGGTGGATTTTCCTCCAAAGAAGAAACTTTTTTAATGATATAATATATATATATATATAATATTTTATAAATGATACTGAGATTTGGTAATGATTTATTTCAACCAGGTACTCTTTCTTTAAAAAAAATGGATCTTCCTCTTGCCTCCCAAAAATAGAGGAGGACCAACCTCCTCTGCCTCTATGGACGAGCCTCCTCTGATATATATATATATATATATATATATATATATATATATATATATATATATATATATATATATATATATATTTATTATGTTTATATTTATATGATTTATTCATTCTTTTATATTTATGATATCATCAATGACATGAATGAATTTACTGAGGAAAGGAACATTTGCCAGGAAGGAGTTGTTTATTCAAAGAAAGAGTTTTGTTAGCACAAACACAAACACACAGCATGTACAAAGCATAATTTGCCCACACAACAAACGGGAGGCCCAAAATCCTACAGCACCGCGAAGTGTCTGTTTCTGCAGACGTCTGTGGTGCGCTGCCCTGTACTTCGGAATCGCCTCTCATGTGACAGCAGTGTGGCGCAGAGCTCGGTGAGCTCCCGGCTGCCAAAGGACGGAGGTCGCACAATTCATCCAGACACCCGCCATCTTGTGCCGTCTTCCTCCTCAGACATGAGGTCCATGGCGGCGCACTTCCAAAGGTCACCTCATCCTCAGCTAGCACTCTGTCTCGCATCCAGCAGCTGTAAAAACAATCAATAAAGAGGATCAGTACTGCGCGATGCACTGCGTATGGATACAACACATCTATTATTTATTAGAATAATAGTCACATTGACCAAAAACGGATCTAATCTAATAAATCTTATCCTCTTTGTGCTCGATCGACTCCGAGCTGAACTCCTCACAGCGTCCGCCTGCGATGGAAGATCTGGTTGTTTGTTGTCCTGCGTACTGTCTCGTAATGTCTTACAGGCAGCTGGAAAACAATTAAAAAGACTGGTATGAATAAATAAACGTAAGTCACAGTAAAATTAAGCGAGGGAGAAAACAGTAACAGTTACTTACACTCAATGGCGTCATTATCGGCATCGTGTAAATCTGGACTTGCAGACGTGGTTCCGAGCTAACAGGAGGTCGCGGCCTTGTTATGAGGCAAATTTAGTCTGTGAAAACAAAATGCTTGCAGCGATAAACCTCTGTGTCCCTCTGCGGCAGCGAAGCTCCGTCCGTCGGCGACATTCTTCGTGGCGACCCGGCAAAGCTTCTCCCGTCCGCGCAGGCCTCCTCTCGACAATGGCCGGGCCGCTAGCCTAGCTCCTGCTAGCTAGCTTAGCCGAACTTGCTTCGTGTCCATTAAAACACCAACACTTCGACTGCGATGGAGAGTCCAACTCACACACTCACAGCACGTCGTCCGACAACAGTTCACAGTCTGTTAGTGATAAAACACGACACTGACGACACACACAGTCCACTGTCAGCGGCTCGACGCCATTAACTCTCTACTCCTTCTTCCTCGTCACTCAGCTCCGGTCAATCCGGAAGTGTAAAAACTCTTACAGGTCATGAACTCTCACACGCAGTAAGAATTACTTTTCAACTGCTTTTAAAACATTCAGAACCCATGAAATTATAGAAATACTTTTTTTTTTTTTTTACATTTTAATATCTTGGTTATCTCAAAATATTTCATGCAAATTTTAACTTCTTAACAACTGGCGTTTTATCTTCAACTTGTTCCCAGGAGAGAGAGAGAGAGAGAAAAGAATAAATAATCTTTTTTACATAACATTGGCCATTGCTGATGACATACACAGTAATTAATCTAGCATACTTTCATTAAATAAATGATAAATCCATTCAAGCTCAAATATAAGGGTCTATAATTAGGCTATACTGAGCCTGGTCTATTATACCAGAGATTTTCTTAAAATGAAGTTAACACCTCTTAGAAAAAGGTCACCTGGGGTAAAACTCCCCCTGCAACCCTGATTTGCATTTGTATAGCTCACAGCATTTTAATTTACATGTTAAAGCCTCCCCTAGAATCAGGGGGAGGGGGGTCATTGGGGGACAACTGCCAAGCAAGGCCCACGTCAATTTCCGACAATTTACGGCAGTTTTCAGTGTTGCCTGCAAATTGCCGCGTGCAGCAGCAAACCTGAAATTCCACGTCAATTTACAGTGCCACATACTGACGAAAATCCCACTTTTCATGCAGTGTATTCGGTTGTTGTTGGTGTAATTATGGTTCGTGAATGTGGTTGTGAATAAGAGGATGTGTAAGACGGTTGTGGGTTAATTCACATCCTTGTTCTGTGGTTAAATTGTGTCGAGTTAACAAAGATGACAGAAATGTTGGCACCGTGAGTGAAGAGGTGTTTTCTGGGAGAGACTTCCTGTCTGTGAAACTATCAGTCTGTTTAGTAATAAATGGGGAATTTCTGGCTAGCACTTGCCAAATTACAAGTACTAATACTTAGTATATCTTGATTTAAGTGCATATCAAGTTCAAGTCAAGTCAGTGTGCTTACATTTAAGTTAATAGAATAAAGATGTTTTTCGCTATACTCATTTGCATTGAGGAATTACCCCTATTCTAAACTTGTTAATAAACTAAAATAGACAGATAGATAGATAGATAGATAGATAGATAGAATTACTTTGATGATCCCAGACTGGGAAATTATTTTGTTACAGCAGCAGTGGGTCCGCAAATAAAACACTTCGTACATAACATAAATAGAATCCAATATATACATAGTGTATATATACAGTGCACAGTGTGCGATAAACAATAAACAGTAATAATATAAACAACAAAACAAAATATGCAAAATATACTATAACAATAATAATATATACAACAGAACAGTAGAGAGACCAGAGTTCTCTGTCAGACAGAGGTGAGAGAGTTGTTGTATAAAGTGATGGATTGTGGCAGGAAAGATTTCCTGTATCTGTTGCTACGACAGCGAAGCTGAAGCAGCCTTCCGGAGAAGGTGCTCCGCTGTCTGACCAGTGTGAGTTGGAGAGGGTGGAGAGGATTATCCATGATGGATAACAGTTTTTTCAGTGTCGTCCTCTCCACCACAGCCTCCAGAGTGTCCTGTTTGCAGCCAATCACAGAGCCAGCCTTCCTGATCAGTTTGTTGAGTCTGTTGGTGTCGCTGGCTCCGATGCTGCTTCCCCAACAAACCACAGCAAAGAAAAGTACACTGGCCACCACAGACTGATAAAAGATCTCCAACATCTTGCTGCACACGTTGAAGGATCTCAGCTTCCTCAGGAAGTAAAGTCTGCTCATCCCCTTCTTGTACACAGCTTCAGTGTTAGATCTCCAGTCCAGTCTGTGGTTGATGGCAACACCCAGGTACTTGTAATCCTCCACTGCCTCCACATCCCTTCCCAGAATGCACAGTGGTTGGAAAGCCGTCTTCCTCTTCTTCCTGAAATCTATCACCATCTCTCTGGTCTTGCTGATGTTCAGCCGCAGGTGATTTTGTCCAGTCCACTCCACAAAGTTGTCTACCAGTGCCCTGTACTCCTCCTCCTGTCCCTCACTTATACACACAACAACAGCCGAGTCGTCAGAAAACTTTTGCAGGTGACACGACCCAGTGTTGTACTGAAAGTCAGTGGTGTATAAGGTGAACAGGAAAGGAGACAGTACAGTCCCCTGTGGAGCTCCTGTATCACTAACCACCGCATCAGACAGAACACTGCCCATACGGACAAACTGTGGCCTGCCTGTCAGGCAGTCAGTAATCCAGGAGATCATTGTGTCGTCTACACCCATCACCCGCAGCTTCTCCCCCAGTAGCAGTGGCTGAATGGTGTTAAAAGCACTAGAGAAATCAAAGAATGTGATTCTCACAGTGCCTCCTCCACCATCCAGGTGCGAATGGGCTCGTTGCAGCAGGTAGATGACAGCGTCATCAACTCCCAAGTGGGGCTGGTAAGCAAATTGCAGAGGGTCTAGCAGGGCTCTCACCTGCGGCCTCAGTTTGGCCAAAACCAGTTTCTCCAGCACCACAAAATGTGGACTAGAAGTATATACTTAGTACACTAGTAGTAATGAGTAATGAGTGTACTTGTTGTATACTTGAAAGTGTACTTCTGTAAACTTAAAATGACCCTACAAAGTATACTTAAAGTATACTTTTATAAACTTAAAATGTTCCAATTTAGTCCAAAAAAGTATTAAATTAGTATACTTTCTAGTACGCTACAAGTACATGGTCTATAGTATACTTGCTATACTTATACTCAAGCATACTTAATAAAATGAACTTCAAGTATACTACTTTTTGCTAAGGGTTCATAAGGACTAAGAGGAACACAGAGTTGGCCGCTTTTCTGCAAGACAAGAAAGGACCCCTGCTTGATATATGTTTCATTCTATGTTTTAACCACATGGTGGCGGTGGTTGCGGTAATACTTGCAATAGCACATATCATGATGTTGCAGTCAAGCCAAGTTGGTAAATCTAGTTTGTTAGCTTGTATGCTAACTCCAGTGTTTAAATTTGTCTTTATGGCTACTGGTTAGCGAAGTGTATTTCAAGTGACTGGGCAGTTATAATGTTAGTTTGTGTTCAGTATGCTCTGAAGTGGTTTGTAACTGCCGCCAATGTAATGCTGTCCACAAACGTAATAAAAATCTGCAGCATTTAATGTAATAAACCTACAACTGTAATACATTTCCCACAAATGTAATAACTATTACGTTTGCAGGGATTTATTATGGTTGTGGGGACGTGAAAATCTTTATTGTAATAACTTTGCACAGATGTAATAATACAATGAATAACGGTTGTTGTGGTTGTTGTTTGTTTGTTTGCCTATACACCAATATAATACTAATATATAAATTATAATACTACTAACCGTGGGTGCAAAATCCAGTTGCTGACTCTCCGCTCCACTATCATACAACGGATCCCCCTCCCTCCATTAGGCTTAATGTCTTACATCAAAATGAGTCAGAAGCAGCAGCAGGCCGTTCCGAGACGTGGTCTTACATGAAGAAAATGTATTCGGGCTGTTTTGGGTTTTTATGTGTTTCAGAATTAATACAATCTCAGCTTTAATATATAAGTCAATATTCAAATGATAAGCTGTAGTTTAGAAATGAGTGTAGTAATGTTAGATCGGAGGGTTTTCCCCCAAACACCTGTTAATTGACAGCGCTGAATAGAGTTTATTGACAGAGGAGACACATTGTGGTTGACAGAGGGAACAGAATTTAAATTCCCATTGACAATAAAAATCTGAAGAATTCTGGATTAATTGCTCATTTATAAACACAGCACTTATGTTGTATATAGGCAAGAATCTAATGGTTTATTAATTCAATTCAATTAAAGTTCTCTTTATTGGCATGAATGCCACAACAACACACCTAAAGAGGCGTGACCGTACACGTCAGGATGATGACGTCGGTGTGTTTTCAAGGTGTTTCCCCCCTGTCAATCTGACTCCCACACGCGGGGACGGAAGCTCTTTTCTAGTTAAAGTTAAAGTGTTTTGCCGGTGACAGGCACTTTTTTTCCAGGTAGAAATGTGAGTTGGTAGGACAGGCAGGAGGACAGACCATGACCACGTACGGTCCACGTATATCTGCGGTATTTTTTTCCTCATATAAGTTGCCAAAGACAGTTACAGTTACTATGTTACTGTTGTTTGGTCATGTAATGTTGCTTTGTGGGACATTTCTCTGTATTAAGTTGAGTGAAGGACCTGTGTAGTTAACGATGGTCCGACCAACACGCCCTTGATATGCAAAGCCGGCTTATCCGTTTACACTGGTTCGGTTCACCAATAATACGGCCCTGATACTACCTCCAGAGGCGTATCAGGGCCGGAGCAAAATTTCAACCCTCGCTGCCTCCGAGAGATTCACACTGAGATGGAGGCAGGGAATTGGAGAGGCACCCATCTGCAGTCAAGATGGCCGACAAGGGCACCGCCATATATCCAATCCATACCGGAAGTCCCAACCGGAAGTTGGTTAATCACCAAAATAAAAGCCACCATTTATCCAATCCATACCGGAAGTCTCAAGCGGAAGTTAGTTAATCACCAAAATAAAAGCCCAAACAATCTCTCTAAATGTGCCTATTTTTTGAATTTGCATTTCCTATAGAGCTTGGCAATGTGCCGCAGTGTCGGGCGCCATCCTCGTTGCGAGACGCCAAAACAAGAGCGAGAGAGAGAGAGCTCTCGATAATCATATCTAACTATGTAACGAGGAAAGAATGAATGTAAGTCTTCATTACACTGCAGGGATCGAAATTAGCACCCGCCATCTGCCAAATGCGGGGGAATTTGTGTACTGGCGCCTGGTGGGTGAATTGAATCAGTTTACCAGCAACTGTGATGGATTCATTCCAGTCAGATCTGATCCAATTAATCTTAATGATCTATATCTTGGTTAAGGCATAACAGTGCGCTTTACACGACCCAAGAGTTAGATCCTGTCAAATTATGTTTCTGATTCGACCAAAGTGTCAGCTGGACTTCAGAAGGCCGGAAATCCACAACTGCTTGAACGGCCGTAAGCGGTCATTTGGACCGCTAGATTTTAAACTCTATAATCTCTCATGTAAATACCCGATTGAGTGATGAATGCAATAATTATGTCATGATATATTTTTCTTTAACAAAATTACACCAAAATGTACATTTTAACAAGTTTAATTATAGGCCTACATTTATTAATAACATAGTAAACCGTTATTTTTGCATATTTACACAAGAATTTAATAGAGAAAAGCTAGAACAGTTAAAAGTAAATTATTTGATTATGAATGATTTTATAATAATATACAAGTTAAACAAATATGATAATCGAAAAAGCTGGAAATGAGCTGATCTCAAACAAAAAAAGAGCTGTTGTGATCACTGGTCACAGTCTGCAGATTACCTCCACTCTCCTCACAGTCACCACACACGGGCTTGTGACATTTGAAGTGTCCGATGTTTGGTTCTGTTTGCAGCTCTTTCGGACCGACACTGCCTCCGTGTCTGCTGCTGCTGTGGTTGCTTCCGCTGCTGCCCAGCTTGTGCCGACTGCCGCGGCTGCTTTCCCCTCCATGTATTCTGCCCTCAGCTCCTCTGCCAGCTGCTGCAGGACTTTCCTCCGGGCTCTCCTGCTGCTGGTGCTCCTTGAATAAGGTGCGGGCATTGATCCCAGCCAGGTCGAGGATGTTATAGAAGACCGCCACTGGCCATCTTTCCGCCTTTGACGGAGTACTCCCTCGCATCTGGTCCGGGACGTCCACGCCGTACTTGGTGTTGTTGTTGTACATTACAGACTCTGGTGTTGCCTTCGCCCAACTAAAGGTGCCCACACCTGTGCAGGTGCTCAGGATGCAGACAGTCTTCCTTGGCTGGTACACAGTCAGAGTCGCATCATTTCAGCACTTCGTATTGTGAACAGTTCCGCTCGCTGTTTCATGGAGGGAGGAACTCCCGTTGTTGTTTGCCCATGATGCCAAACAAGCTACTAAATACAACTATATAATTATTAACTCACAAGTAAATTCACAAAGAGGCAAGCTGGAGACCGCTAACACAGTTAGAGACAAGAGAGACAATGAAAGCAGCAAACCACGCGAAAAATGGAACAATGAAACCCCGCGAAGTGATGTGCGGTCAATTTGACCGCTTATGGCCGAAATAGGTTAACATAGGATCATATTTTGTGTAATTTAGGCTATATAAAAACTATTCAAAGTTAAAATACAGACACTTTTAGGAAAAGTCATGTAACAGCAGTATTGCATTTTTTCAGTGTTGTATTTTCTCTATAAGTGTCGATGTTTTCCTAAATTCCTAATATATAGGCTACAATTAATGAAAATAAATTAAATGTTAAATAAACTTTATTTAACATGGTAGATCCCTTTGTATTGTTTTTCATATGCAGTTATGGTGCAACATTTTGAATTGGGACATTGAGATTAATGGGTAATGGTGGTAAGGACTTGGTGTTTAATAGCTGAACAGTGGTAGTTGGCCCATATCATTTCCTGTTATGGACTGACACCGGCCCCCCTCCACAGGAAGGAAAGTTGATGTGGCCCCTACCGAAAAAAGTTTGGGGACCCCTGCTGTAAATCATTGGTGGTGATACAGTGCAAGGACTGTATTGCCCAGATATTATACAGGATCTTGTTTGCAGGAAGCTGGCATGCTCTCCCCGTCTTTCCTGTATATGGCCGAGCCTGTTTACCAGAGGATGCTTTCATTAAGCACAGTACAGACTACCCACACAATGCCGCCCTCATTATATGTTCAAAATATAACTCGGCAGTAAGATAAACACCTTCCGTTCATCAAACCTCTGGAGACAGTGATCAGTTTGTCCTCAGGTTTATTGACTAGAAAAGGGTGAAACTGAGAGCAGACAAAAAAGGAAACATGCTTAAATAATAAACTTCTTATACAGTACATATTTAACATTTTATCAAAATCAAATTACTTCTTTCGTTTTAACTTTTTAACTCAACCATGCTTACATATGAATTGTCTATTTATTGCTTTTATCTATCAATTAAATAACCTGTTAAATATAAATGTGTTGTCACTCACACTATTTTACTCCTCTATAAACATAGCATAAATTGTAAATGAAACAACGAATTAGCTCGGTAGCCCTTGTACGTACAAAACATCCACAGAAATAATATTATCCTCAAATTCACAAACAACACTTAAAACAACGAATAATGCACTATAATTGAACAAAAGAACATATTATAAGATCATATACCGACGATGCTTCAAAAGGCATGAGATGTAGGCAGATGTCTTTTGATTGAAACAGGCGGCCAGATTAGCTTTTTACAGCCATGCGCCTCCACTTCCTGATTGACTTGTGACCACATGTGACTTCCTGTGACCCACTTCCTGTCTCTCTTAAAGGGCCGCTGCTAACTAATGAAACAATGAATTTGATCACAAATCTACAAACTGAAATACAATAACAGAACACACACATTGTTTGCTCAAAAGCATAATAAAGAAACTAAGCTAAAAGACATCAGTCTAGCTTGTCATTTCCTCACCCACCAGGGATCTTCAGGGATAAGGGGGGCATCATGAGCAACACAGTGGCCACAGACAAGTGTGATGCAACAGAACGGGGAGTTCCTGGGTCTGGAGATGTGTTCATTTTTATGTGCAACTATTAAATTACAGTGTTGGCCTTATTTTTCAGTTCTAGCGTGAATGATATGTGAGCAGCCCCCCACATAGACATATATACTCACACACACACAAACATTGTATTTGTGTTTAATAACCGTAATATTAATATTTACAATCAATATTAATTGTAAATCAATGAAACAGTCACATAAATTAACATTTACCATGTACTAATTTGATAGTAAGTATGACATTTGTTGTGACCGTTTTATCAATTCTCTATTTAATTTGAGAATTCAGTTTATTTATTCTTAGTTATTCTTCAGTCCTATTGTTTGTGTGTGTGTGTGTGTGTGTGCCCCCTACCACCACCACACAAACATAATATTCAAATTTTTATTCAAAACGTTGATATTGAAACTAAATCCATGAAAAGTTAACATCATGAGTTAGTGATTATTATAGGCTTCTAACTAACTTCTGAGTAAAGTCGTGGCGAGACAATTAACTAATCAATTATACCATTACGATAAACATGTAAATGCACAAAATGCATAGTATTATGTTATGTGTTAACCATACAGTCTATGGTTAAACGTACGTGTTTTTTAAGCTTTTATTTTGGTGATTTACTAACTTCCGCTTGAGACCTCCGGTATGGATTGGATAAATGGCGGCTTTTATTTTGGTGATTAACCAACTTCCGGTTGGGACTTCCGGTATGGATTGGATATATGGCGGCCATCTTGACTGCAGATGGGTACTCTTGGGGGAATTGGCGTACTAAAGCCCCATCCAAACGCCAGTGTGAATGGGGCTACCAGCCACTGTGGCGGGTTCATTCCAGTCAGATCTGATCCAATTAAACTTAATGATCGATATCTCAAAGTGTCAGTTGGACTTCAGAAGGGCCGCAATTCCAACACTACTAGAGCGGCCGTAAGCGGTCATTTTGACTGCTAGATCTTACATCTCTCAATCTCTCTTGTAAATACCCAATTGAGTGATGAAGGCATTCATTGTGTCATGATATATTTTGTCTTTAATGGGAATAACACCAAAATGTACATTTTAACAAGTTTAATTATACATTTAGCAATATTAATATCATCGCACGTGGTAAACCGTAATTATTGCATATATTTACTCAAGATTTTAATGGAGAAAACTTTTTTTAAATTAACAATTAAAAGTCACTCATTTGATTATGAAACATTTTATTTTTACACTTAATAATATATAATTAAGAAATATTAATCGAAAAAGCTTGAAACAAGCTGATCTAAAACAAATTAAAGCTGCAAGCAGCGATGAACAGGCCTTCACAGTCCATGCGCATCGGGGCATGCTGCTGTCGGGGCATGCCGCACACCCGGCCCCATTTCCCGATTATGACTGTCCATGTTTCGGACAGTGCAGGAAGGGGTTAAATTTCATTTCCTGTGTCAAACATGTGGCGCTGTGACTATGACTGTATATTGGCCTATGTGTTCAGGTCTGGACTGTTATCAAACATGTGAAATTTGGTCCAGATAGAAATGAGGAAGTTGTTCCATTATGATTTGGTGGCCTGCTGCTGCTGGTATTAAATAATGTATGCTGAAGTCAGAAGAAGTCCCTGCAATTTACATAAATACAAAATGGACTACAGGTGAACTAATTTGTGGTCAGTTATGTTTTGATTATTGATTCGCATTTCACACGCATCAGCCGGCGTCGCTGTCAGAGTTTTAGTTGCATGTCATCTTGTAGTGTATGATATGGAGAAAAAACCTATAAATGTCATGTAAATAGGATGATGTTTGTCTGAATTCTTGTGTCCAGTAGGTGGCGTTAGTATTGATGCACAGTATTGATGCATGGTGGTATTCAGGGGGACATCGTATACATGTGTGATAAATTTGGTGTACATGGGAAATTTTATGGTGAAGTTATAAGGATGTGATGCTTTATGGCAAAGCATAAAAATGGATCACACCATGACACCCACCATGTTTGTGGTGTTCAATCTGTAGGAGGAGTTTGTTAAGGTACGAGGCATGGAAATTGATCAAAATGGGGGCAAAATGGGAACTTTGAATAAGAAAAGCCGACTTCCTTTTGGAGTGAAAGTTTGGTACCCCAATGTCTTTTGTGTGTGTGGTCATGATACATATGCATACCAAATGTCATTCATATATTTTCATGTAGGAGGCGGGGCTTGGATTTTTAATATTTCAGGGGGCACTATGGAGGCCCCTGGTAATGCCTTTCGTCAGCTATCGTCAGGAGGGCATTGTGAATGATTCTACCAAGTTTCCTGTTAATCCGACCTACCGATGTGAAGATATAAAATACTTCTATTCAAACAGCGCCACCTAGTGGTCATGTGCCAGCATTTTGCACAGAGCCTCAGGGGCTCATGGGGAAGTAGTCACCTGAGTAGTCACCTGAGTCATCCGGACAGACCAATGTGGAGATATATAACACTTTTTGTTTGAGCAAAATGTACAGGTAGTTGGTATTTAATAACTTGAGTATTGTTTGGAATATCAAAATATCAAAAGTGGTCATTTGTCAGGTCGAGACCTGCTCAGGCCCTAATGATGATTAAAGCTGCAAGCAGCGATGAACGGGCCCTCGCAGTCCATGCGCGTCGGGGCATGCTGCTTTCGATGCATGCTGCCGTCGGGCTTGTCCACGCAACACCCTCCGTTTAAGTTTTTCCTATAATTTGGTGGGCTGCTCCTCCTGTCAGTATTAAAGAATGTCTAAAAAGGCTGAAAAGCTGAATGCAATATATTATTAGTGTTGGAATAAGCAGTGCAATGTCCAACATAACATTAGCAGAGGCAATGCATGCTAAACAGCATGATAGCTTTACATACTGACTGTTTACCACAGTAAATAATTCGACCAATAAACTCTATTAACAATAAGCATGGTCATAATCACAACAAATAGACTGAGATGCAATATTGGCATTACAAACGAAATTTTCATCATTAAGTCCTCACAATCCAAATATAGCTGTAGTGCTAGCAAATGGCAGCTAACTACTACTAAGACGCAGGCTACTGAGCTAACTCAAATTCACACAACATATTTCCATGTACACAAACTGCAATAGTGATCAAATTATCCATGACTACAGGCAGAAACCACTTATAGTCCATGAGCCAAGACCCCAAAATTGGCCTCCCGCAATCGAACGGGTGGGCAATTTCTAGTTTGTTTTTTTGACTTGGTAGACATCTCTAGTGAACAGTTTGGCATGATAACCATTGCAAACAGGTAGCTTAGTGGTGGTTTTCATGCGTTGAATAGGTGGACCGGTAGAGTGGAAACTTGAAAACTGTGTATAGTGCTTGTTTGGTATTATGCTGTTTGTTGACCACTCAGGGTGCCTAAATCACTTCAAGGATGTTTTTCCCTTTCATCAAGACCCTACTGTAATAACAATAGACTCACCTCAGGAATATGTGAATGAAAATGTGATAAAAATGAAAACATAAACATGAAATACGTTTTTAGAGTGTTTTACTTTTCATGCAATGACAAGAACAAACAACAAGAACAAAATATGTTTTACACAATTAAAATGAACTAAAGAGCTTGCTCCTTCTGTCACAAATAATGTAGAGCATACTGCCAGTACAGTATTTCAAGTGTTACAGGTTGCTACAAACATCAGACCTCCATTCCAGTATCAGAGTCAGTCAGGTCTGCATCTGTGATCATGTCATGATCATCCTCTTTGGGTTGATTGTCACATGTCTGCGATTTGCAGAGGTTTGTACATTTCAATCCACTGCTCATGCACTGACATTCTGGGAGTTTGCATCTACGGCTGCAGTTGCAGGACAGCAGTTGCAGCACTGCCTCAGGGGCTGGAGATCCCCTCATCCATTCTACAGTGAGCTGACCATCGTCATTTCTGGCCCAGCCATGCTCAAGTGGGCTTGGGACTTGCGGATGTTGCTGAAGACTGGCTCTCCAGATGCCAGCCTGGTAGTTGGCACACATAGCATGCATGAAGAGGCAGTCCTCACATGGTGGAAGTTGGCTAGATTCAAGCTCTCCATGCTGCGTGCAGAGAAGCTGGTGGCGGGCTGTGTTGATGTCCTCTGTTTTCGTGGATGCTGTGTACAGTTTGCATGTGAATGCTTGCAGCTTCATGAATAGGTCCAAGGATAGTTCCCAGGACTGTCCCAGCTCATGAAACACTTTATGAAAAAGCTCTGATCTCATGATAAGCTTCAAGGCTCTGAGCTTTCCACGGCCTGAAAAGGCACTCACAGTGTCGCATCCAGTGTATGTGTGCATGCCAATCAGAGCATTACAGACACCGTCTCCCAGCCCCTGGCATAGCTTTGTGATGTCAAGGTACCTAACCCGGTTCTTTGTTCCATATTTCTGGAATATAGGACAGGAGATATCATCAGAGAATGCCAGGCAGAGCACCAGCACATCGGTGTCATCAGCTGCTACTACAACAGCACTGCAGCCTTCCTCTGCGCCATGAGCTGCATGCAAAATTATTCTTGTGTCTGCCTCTTCTTGATTTGACAACCTCTGCCCACTGATCCTTGGTGATGTGCAAGCAGTTTTCCTCACTGGCGACATAGAGCTGCTTGTCTTTCAGCTTTTCCCTCAGCTTGGGTGTTTTCCACTCAGCCACCAGGAATCTTATAAGGTTGGCCTTGTTGGCCGAGTGGGTGAGAAACTTTCTCCATTGCTGGATCCGGTGACCTGGTGCAATGTTTCGGAACTGTATTCCTGTGGTGCACCCCCTGTTTGCTCTCTCTGCAATCTTGATTGAGTCCTCCCGATATACATCGAAGACCACATCAATTCTCTGGCTTCTGGCTCCTTCATGTAGGATCTGAGTCAGGGCTGAGTCTGCAAGTTGAGAGAAGGTCTGGTCATTACCCTTCATCTTCTGAATCAGGCTCATCCCACCAATGATGGTAGCAGATGGCTCAGGGATGGTCTCTGCTGGTAAGACCTGCTTCTCCAGCTCCCTGGCCAGAGCAGCTTTGCTTGTTTTTCTAAGTGTCCCATCTCCATTGGCAAGCGCCCATGGCAATGGTCCCAATGGGTGGGAAAGGACATCACTCATTTTGAGATGGCGGCTCTCTGCCACCAGGACCATGTGGGCGAAGAGCTTCCTGTCAGCCTGCAAAACAACCTTGTTCGGGTTGCTTGCGGAAGGCTTCTTTCGGATATCTGAAAACGTCTTCAGTCTCTTCTTTGTCATCTTATCATGGAACTGGGTCTTTGGGCTTTGGTCTTCAAGCCAATCGCGCTTGAATGCCTCATATGCTTCTGTGCCAATCTTGTGAGCATCAAGAAGTTCTCCTGCTATATCTGGAGGGGGAAAGGTACCTGTTGAAATGCTGACAATTCACTTTGTCTTGGCTCAAAAGGGTTCATCCAGTCATCTTCAAGAAGCCTCACAATGGACTGTACATCTGCTTCATCCCTGGTGATTCTAGGCATCTGCAGGTCTGGGTGGCTGTAGTGGGACATTCCACATCCCACCATCATTCTGAGCTGCTTGAGGAACATGCTGCGGTACTCAGAAGTCAGGAAGTACCTCTCCACAGCAGCCCTTTTCAGGCTGAAGCCTCTATGGTTGACTTGGAACCAAGGCAGAAATCCCTTCAAGGCAAGCCTCATCGACGCCTCATACACAATCTTATGTAGCCTGACAGCACGGTTGTATTTGCGGCCTTCCATCACGGCTGTGATGGATCCTTCTGCAATCACTCCAGACTCCACACAAACGTCACGCAGGCCAGCTTCCTGAAACCTCTTCCCCATTCTCAGTTTTATGTTCTGGAACTTCTCATGCTTCCAAATTATTTCTGCAGCTTTGGCGTAGAGTGCTTGGTCGAAGACACAGACAATCTCCTTCAGTCCCAGGGTCTCCATGATGTTCAGAGTTTGGGTCAGGACTTCATTGATGGTTGACATTTCAGTAGCTGGGGCATTAATTGTTGGTAAGTAACTTACGGTGTCCTGCACCACATATATGTTGCTGCGGATGAGGATGTTGAATCCAGTCCAACTGCTAATGGTTTGATCTTCTGGGTTTGACATCCGAGTGAGCAGCCAGATCAGGTTCTTGACCCTGGCATTCTGGACTTGTTTGTCTGCATCCACATTTAGGCTGACAGTGGCTGAGGGCCCCACTCTCTTACCAGCATTGTACATGGGGAGTGATGCTTGTGCTGGGGAGATGCTCCTATTCTTGGACTTTTCAATCATTGTCTTTTCCACTTGTGGCATTGGTCCAATGATTCTGGCCTGCACAGCAATGCCGTTAACTCGATATGATGCGCCCTCTCCACTGGTTGTCTCCTCTAAGCGGTCTATGTTATCCCAGGCTAGAGTAGTGAAGACTTCCTGGTAGATGTTGCTTGGCAGTGCCACGCCCATCTGGGATCGCTCAAGCTTTTGAAGTCACAGTGCAGTGTCAATTTCCTCAACCTGTGTGTATGAAACGCCATGGCCCAGTCTATTCAGGATACGAATCAGTTCTGTGTTTCCAGTCAGAGACTTGAGTGCAAATGGCAGTATGATGTGCTTTGGTGGTTTAGTCTTGCCACCAGTGACTGCAAATACAAGATCACTGTCGAAGGAGTTGGCGAGTCACTCTTTCAGGTGGTTGAGGACAGGCAGGCTTCCCTGTAAGCAAGGTTCGCAGAAAGATTGTGACGGACTGTGGTATGATGTCCTTGTCCTGTTCCACATCAGGTGGCCATAGTTGGTTGGTCTCTTTCTGTTTTATGTCATTCCTCAGAAGTAAAGTAGCTTTGGCAACCAATTCGACTGACTCAGCTCTCATAGCATCCAACTCAGTCTGGAGAGCATATGTTCTCTTCACAAGTTCACTCTTGGAGAGATTGTCAGCGTACAGTAGAAGTTTTCCATTGTCATCAGGAAAGATGTGGATAGATTCTGCCAGTTCTTTCTCTAGATTGCGACGAAGATGCTGGCGCCATGAGATAACATTTATTCTTCAAATCGCTTCCTGACAGTTGCCATGGGCACTATATCATGGCTAGGGAGAAGTTGTGTCCTGATATACTAGAGAAGTTCCTGAAGAGCCTGTTTTTCTGCAGTTTTGTACAGATCAGCAGCATCTTGTTCAGCATCAGCCAGTCCACTGCTTGTAGCTGACTCCCCATGGGTGTATGCACGATAGCATGATCTATGGTAGTGTCCTTCTGCTGCAACAAGCTCCATGCTGGTGATCGCCAACAGTCTCTCATCAAGCTTCTTGATAGCTGAATCTCGTATCTTACTGTCTGCTCACAACTCACAGCACTTTATCAGGTTCTCACGGGTCTTCTGACCTTTGATGTACTTGCTGGCTTTGTCACAGAATATACATTTCTCCTCAAGAACCCTTGAGCTGGTTGGTGTAGCTCGTGCTGCTCTGGCTGAACTCCCTTCAGCTTGCACCTTTGGGACCTGAGCATCTAACAGTTTCTTCATGGTGAAGACACTCCTGCATTTTCTGTGATACAACACCTGGGGCCACTACCCTTCTGGTGTTCTTCTGGCTAGGTGCATGAGGCCTACATGATTTCTGATCTCCGCCGCCTTGACCAATGTTTTCCAGGAGTCTAGATCTCTGGGTGACACCAGCTTGGAGGTGTCATTAGTACAGTGGATGGCAGATTCCTCAAGATTTTTGGTCAGATTCTCGCTGGTTTGAGCAGCCATTTCTCATGCAGTGATTTCAGTAGGAATGCACTATCGATATAGATAATTATCTGCAAAATTATCATGCAAAACATACAAATAAGTCAGATAATGAAATGTTTTGCAGATTACTAGAGTTTATTATAGTTTGCCAACATTGACTTGATTCTGCTCATAATCAGTCTGTTTGCCCCCTGAGTTGATTTGAATCAATAACAATGTTGATTTTTGATGTTGGTTATATTATTTTGTTAAGTCAGCAGCAGAGCTATAATGTTAATGTCAACTTTACTCACTACATCTTAGCCTTAACCTTGGATGTGTATATAAACCATTAAAAATGTTACCTATATATGTGATTCACAAAAGTCCTCTGCTACTTCCTGCTAACAGCAGCACTAAAGCCGATTTTCCCCCTCGCTCGCTCATGCACCCAGAGGAATTGGCGCCAACTAGTGGTGCAAACGCGGGGTGCGCAAGATGGCGGCCGAAGCGTACGGAGAACTTTTTCACTAACCGATAGAAATGATTTTCTCACCCTAAAAGTGGACTTTGCTCATTCAGAACAGTTGCCAGCTGTTATTCTTGTCGCCCTTTGGTAGAATAAGCAACCGTGGACTGACTTCGACGTTTTATTCAACTTTGCCGTCAATTTGAAATTTCAACTCATACAGGAAGAAGTGGACTTTTACACGATAGTTGATGGCTTGATAATAATGGCGGAGAAAAGACACAAAAATCAAGGTAACAAGGCATGCAAGTCGCTTTCATTCATTGAAGTTTCAACCGAAAACGACATGGAACTTGTGAAGACGGGAGAAATGCACTCTTATGCCGGCGGCTCCGAGATGGAGGTGGGCGGCGCCCCGCTCCCGGACTCGGTGCCAAGTACCGCAGTTACAAAGAAAGGCAAAATTGAACCGACACTCTCCGAACTACAAGACAACATTGTGAGGTTGGTGGCGGAAAAGATAAAAGAAAATGCCGACAGTCTTGCATTACTGATAAAGAAAAATACTGACACCATTGAGGCCCTGAAGGAGACGTCAGAGTTCCTTTTTAAAGAAGTCCAAGACGTGAAAGCGGATGTTACAACGGTCAAGCAAGCCAGCGACGTTCATCAGAAAAGAATAACGGCCACGGAAGACAAGATTAATGACATGGAGCGCTATCACAGGAGATGGAACCTGAGGCTGTACGGTCTGCCGGAGCAGGAAGGTGAGGACGTTAAACAGCGCATGGTAGAAGTCTGCAGAGCAGTCATCCCGGACACCGGGGGAGACCTACGCTTCCACATCGATGTGAGCCATAGGATTGGAAGAAAAGAGAGCGGCAAAACTGGACCGGTGATGACAAGATTCACATGCAGATCGACAAAAGAAATGTTGTGGAAAGCTGCAAAGGACTCTGGCTTTCTCAAGGCTAAGAAACTGAAATTCGAAGAAGATCTAACTACAAAAGACAAAGAAATACGCAACAAGCTGTGGCCACAAATCGAAGAGGCACGTAAGCAGGGGAAAAAAGCATTCTTTGTTGGGGCAAAAGCCATCATTGATGGCATAGAAATTAGAGTGTGAAACAGTAATACATGTTTAACATCTAAAACAAAGAAAAAGTTAAAATGATGATACCTTGCATTACAGGTTACTCACTACTGTTCATTTGCTATTCTATATGTTCATTGAAAGCATAGTATTACTCTTAAATCAGAGATTTTGAAGATATGGGCAATGTTAAGGTTAAAAATACACAGTTTAATTTAGCTCATACTTGAATGTTCAGCTTACTAATATTAAAAGGTGAAGAAAGTCATTTACATATTGTTTTTTTTGTTTTTTTTTAAACTCAGAACTCCATCTAGATAACCTAGTGTTTTTTGTTTCATATGTCTTTGTCATTTTGTTCATTTAATGTGAGGGGTATTCGAGAACAGACTAAGAGGAAGGCTGTTTTTTTGTTTTGTAAAAGCTTGAAAGCAGATTTTTATTTTCTACAAGAAACACATGCATTTGCTGCAGACTTCAATTTTTGGAAAAATCAATGGGGTGATAATATTTGAATGGCTTATGTTAACAGTAATTCTGCTGGTGTTGCTATATTGAAAGGATCCTTTAAAGGGAAAATCCTCAAAAACATTGCTCATAACTCTGGAAGATGGTTAATTTTAGTTATTGAATTTATAAATTCTATTTTCATTCTGGGAAATATATATGGGTACAATAGCAGTCATAGAAACACAATCCTCTTTGAAGAATTTTAAGAAGAAATCACTGTCTTGTTAAACTCCTTCATGAATGCTAAATTGATATTTGGAGGTGGCTGGAATTGCATTAATGATCCCATAATTGACTGTCACCCACAAAGACCTTTAAGAAGCCCATAAGGAGAGTTTAACAACCTATATTTACAATTAAACTGTTGTGCTATATGGAGATTAAGGAACCCGTCTCAAATCCAGTTCACTTGGAATAACAAAGATTTATCAAAGAGATCCAGGATTGACTTTTGGCTTATTTCAAATGATTTAATAGATAAAGTAAAGGAAACCAAAATAGAACCTTCAATACTCACGGATCACAAAATTGTTTCTTTGACATTGTATATAAGGAACCTTCCAGTTAAAGGTAACTCTGACTGCTGGAAATTAAACAATATGCTTTTGTGTGATAAGTCTTTCAAAGAAAAAGTCATAGAATCATACATGATAATTGGAAGAAAGCTCAAGAAGAGAAAATGTATGGCAAACACTGGGAATATACAAAATTCTTGATTCGTAACATGGCACTTAAAAGGGGAAATGAATTGGCTAAGGAAAAAACAAGACAACATTTTAAAGGATATCATTTCTATTTATGAAAATAACACACTCTCTCAGATTGAAATCAACAGGTTAGTTGAGCTACAATCTGATTTGGACAATATATATCAAAATATGGCATGTGGTGCATTTATCCGTTCCAGACGGAAATGGATGGAACACGGTGAAAAAAATACCAAATATTTTCATAATCTAGAAAAAAGAAATGCTTCTGTGAATAACATGTATAAACTCAAAATTGATCAGCAGATCTCTGAAAACCCTCAAAAAATTTCTAAAGCTGTGGAAGAGTTTTATAAAAACTTATATTCTGAACCAAATGACATTTATAGCCCATCTCATTTTTTTTCTTCTACATATAACAAGGCACAACGCATTGACCAAACGCAAAAAAATGTTTGTGATCAAGATTTATCCCTGAGAGAAGTTGAAAATAATATTAGATGCTTAAAAGATAATAGATCCCCATGGAACGATGGACTTACCAGCGAGTTTTATAAGGCATTCCAAGACCACATTTCTGAATTTTTATTATATGTCTTTAAGGAGGCCATAGAAGTCGGTAAGCTCCCTGCAACAATGTGCTAAGGCCTAATCACCTTGATACCTAAACCCAATAAAGATCGACTACAGATTGAGAACTGGAGACCAATTGTCATGATTCCATCGTGGCAGCCCTGCGTTTTCCTTGTGTGTTTTTGTGTCTCGGTCTGTATTCCTCCTGTGTCTCTCCCCCTGTCTGTGCTGTGTGTGTGCATGTGGGCGGGGCTCCCTCTCCACAGGCAGCGCCAGGTGAACTCACTCTACAATCAAGTCTCCCATAAAGCCACTGGTTTCTCTCCTGCTCATTGCCAGATCGTTTCGTCAGTCTACGTGGTTGTTTGGATCCTGGCTTCTTTGTATTTTTGCCCTATACTCTGTGCTTAGCTTGTGAAGCTAATCCCCTTGTGTTTTTGCTACCTCTTTAAGATTACTGTGCTTGCTGTGCAGTCTTGAGCGTTGCTTCCTCCCTGCCTGCCTGTGGACCTGCCTGCCTGCTACCAGCTCCCCGGAGCTCTCACACCGCATCGCCATTGCCCTACAGCGGACCTCACGTCAAGCCACCTTCTTCCACGCACTCCCCGGTGACTTCACCACCCACATCAGGATCCTGGGACCTTGCACCACCCCTCCACCTCGCACCTATTCTTGCACCTTGTGAACATTAAAAACTGTTTGTAGCACTTTGAACCAGAGTCGAGTCGTGCATTTGGGTCCTGATCCAACACAAATCCGTAACAGAACGATCTGGCCATGTTGGACCCAGCCGACTCGGACTCTGGTTCCGAGATAGCTAACATGCGACATGCTGTGTCCTCCCAAGGGGCCTTGCTGGGACATCACGACCAGACGCTACGTGGGATAATGGATTCCCTCTCCAACCTGTCCGCCGGCCTCGCTCGAGTGGAAAATCAACTCCAGCCCAATAACCCACCCGTGTCTATTCTCTCTCCAGCAGTACCAGCGGGCGCCTTTCACCCCCGGGAGCCGTTCGTTCCTGCCCCTGAACATTACGACGGAAGCCTAGGGAGCTGTAAGTCATTTCTCTTCCAGTGCTCCTTAGTTTTTGAACTCCAGCCACAGACTTATAGTACCGACAGAGCCAAGATGGCGTACATTCTGGGTTTACTCACGGGGAGGGCTAGAGCCTGGGGAACAGCCTTTTGGCATAACTCTCTTACCAGCAGAGCCACCTTTGATCAGTTTTCTACCGAGATGATGTCTGTTTTTGATCATCCCATCTCCAGCCGAGATGCTAGCAACCAATTGCTCAGTTTACGCCAGGGCTCCCTCAGTGCAGCGAATTATTCAGTGGAGTTTCGCACACTAGCAGCTGAACTCGGGTGGGATGACGCGGCTCTCCAGAGCATTTTTTTTGAAAGGTCTTAATGAAGCTGTTAAAGACTGCTTAGTGGGTAGGGCTGAGACCAAGGACTTGCAGGAGCTAATCGCATTAGCCATCAAAGTAGACAATAGGCTAAGGGAGAGGCGCAGAGAGAAGGGACCGCTCGCTGTTTCCCCTGGTACTGCTACTTCTTTCAGGACCGCTACAGCCCCTGCTCCTTCTGGACCACCGGGATACCCCTCTGCTACTGACAACCTGGCATCTGCTACAAGACAGGAGGAACCCATGCAACTGGGTCGACATCGACTGACACCCGCAGAGCGCAGTCGGCGATTCAAGGAAGGACTGTGCATCTATTGTGGACAACCTGGACATCTACTCGCCACCTGCCCGCTGTGTTTAAACTCGAGTCCTCGCCAGTCGCAGTCGGGGTTCTGGTGAGTAGTACTGTGGTCCCCATGTTACCCCGTAAACGCATCAATATTGATGCTAGTCTTTTAATAAATGGCAAAACCTTGAGACTTGAGGCACTTGTGGACTCTGGCTCTGACTCCAATCTGCTTGATTCACACTTTATTAAACAAGCCCTGATTGACGTTTTTCCCATTGATATGCCTCTGGTTGTCAACGCTCTGAATGGGGATGTGTTGGCTCGCATAACCCATCAAACTGAAACATTATCTCTGTTGTTAGCTGGGAACCACCGTGAACCTATTTCCTTTCACGTCATGTCATCCTCTCATGCCCCGCTTGTACTCGGGTTGCCCTGGCTCCAAAAACATAATCCGGTTATCGATTGGTCTGCTGGTAAGGTTACTAGCTGGAGCTTATTTTGCCATTCCTCTTGTCTCAAGTCTGCTCTATCTCCATGCTCAAAGAGATCCAGTGCTGCACCACCAGAACCCCCTGATTTGTCTTCTGTACCACCTGAATATCACGATCTAGCTGAGGTGTTCAGCAAGCAGCGGGCGCTATCTTTACCACCTCATAGACCCTATGACTGCGCCATTGAGCTACTGCCTGGAGCCAAGCTGCCCACCAGTAGGCTCTTCAACCTCTCTGCCCCTGAACGTGAGAGCATGGAGACCTACATCACGGAATCCCTGAATTCAGGTATCATACGCCCTTCTTCTTCTCCTCTTGGTGCTGGCTTCTTTTTTGTGGAGAAAAAAGATAAGTCGCTGAGACCCTGTATCGACTTTCGGGGTTTGAACAACATTACCATTAAAAATAAATATCCTCTCCCGCTCATTAACTCTGCTTTTGAACCCCTCCATGGTGCTACCATCTTCACCAAACTGGACCTGCGGAACGCCTACCACTTGGTGCGTATTAAGGACGGCGATGAGTGGAAGACGGCATTCAACACTCCCCTGGGACATTTTGAATATCTGGTGATGCCGTTCGGACTAACTAATGCACCTGCCATATTTCAAGCCATGGTTAATGACGTCCTGAGAGACTTTCTAAACCATTCTGTGTTTGTTTACCTTGACGACATTTTGATTTTCTCCCACAGCCTTGAAGAGCACATTGTGCACGTGCGTCAAGTTCTACAGAGGTTGTGGGAGAATAAACTGTTTGTTAAGGGTGAAAAGTGTGAGTTTCATGTCCCTTCTGTTTCCTTCCTGGGCTACATTCTGGAGAGAGGTCAGGTGCGGGCAGACCCGGCTAAAATCCAGGCGGTGACAAATTGGCCTCCTCCCCAGTCAAGAAAACAACTCCAGAGGTTCCTGGGCTTCGCCAATTTCTACAGGAGATTCATCAGAAATTACAGCCAGGTAGTTTCCCCGCTAACACAACTTACATCACTCTGTGCCCTTTGTTTGGTCTCCAGCAGTTGAGAAGGCCTTCCTAGAGCTCAAGAAACGCTTCACCTCGGCTCCAGTCCTTATTCAGCCAGATCCTGCTCGCCAGTTTGTGGTGGAAGTCGACGCATCGGATATTGGAGTTGGCGCAGTGTTATCTCAAAGAGCCGCTGATGACCACAAACTACACCCGTGCGCCTTTTTCTCTAAGAAACTGTCCCCTGCGGAGCGCAACTACGATGTGGGAAACCGCGAGCTCCTAGCTGTGAAATTAGCGCTTGAGGAGTGGAGGCACTGGCTGGAGGGGACGGACTCACCATTTACGGTATGGACCGACCATAAAAATCTAGCCTATATTCAAAATGCCAAACGCTTGAACTCTCGCCAAGCTCGGTGGGCTCTGTTCCTTGGTCGATTTAACTTTAATCTCACCTATCGGCCAGGGAGCAAGAATGTTAAGCCGGATGCATTATCTCGACAGTTCCAAGATGACAGAGACAGTACAGCCCCAGACACTATTCTCCCCGCTTCCTGCCTGATCGGCTCCCTGACTTGGGAGATTGCGTCAGTGGTTAAAACCGCTCTGCAGAATAACCCCGATCCCGGTGGTGGTCCCCGGGGTCGCTTGTTTGTTCCTGTTTCTGTCCGCCCTCAGGTCCTCCTGTGGGGCCTCACATCCCGGTTTGCCCGCCACCCTGGTACTTCTCGCACCTTGTCCCTGCTTCAACACCACTTCTGGTGGCCAACCATGGCTGCAGACACCCGTGAGTATGTCAAGGCATGTACTGTTTGTGCTCAAGGGAAAGCTACTCATCGGCCACCTGGAGGTCTCCTCCGTCCGCTCCCTGTGCCCAGTCGTCCTTGGTCCCATATCGCTTTGGACTTTGTCACCGGACTGCCATTATCCCAAGGTAAGGACACTATTCTTACTATTGTGGACCGCTTCTCCAAAGCGGTACATTTTGTGGCACTGCCTAAGCTTCCCTCAGCCACAGAGACTGCTGAATTACTGGTGAACAATGTGTTCCGGATCCATGGCATTCCATCAGACATCGTGTCAGAGGCCCCCAGTTCACGTCTAAAGTATGGAAAGAATTTTGCCGGGCATTGGGCGCTACAGTGAGCTTGTCTTCGGGATACCACCCACAGTCCAATGGCCAAACGGAGAGAGCCAATCAAGATCTGGAGACTGCGCTGCGCTGCATATGTGCTCAGAACCCTGCCTCCTGGAGTACACATCTCACCTGGGTGGAGTACTCACATAACTCTCTGACATCTGCAGCTACAGGTTTGACTCCTTTTGAAGCCTCTGTTGGTTATTTACCACCTCTGTTCCCTTCCCAAGAGCAGGAGATCGCCGTACCATCGTGTGGGGGCGTGTGCCAACAGGTGTATCCAAGTAGTGATCAAGCCCATTAGCGCATATATACCCCCGTGGAGCATCGGGTGGGACGACCCTCACTCCTGACGAGGAGAAAGTCCTCTCTATCATCGGGAAGACGGCCTCTGAAGGCATTAGTGGGGGCATCGATGTTCAGGGGGACGAGGGGCTCTCAGAAAGTGAGGATGAAGAGGAGCCATCTGGGAGCGGAGCAGGGACGTGCATGCTCCCAGGAGAGATCGACCCCCACAGCCGTGCCCTGTCCCTGTGCGCCAACCAGCAGGGCCCGGTGTCCGCATGCGGGGAGGCTTAACAGGGCGGCCCGCAATAACGACCTGCACCTGCAGCGAGACGCTGGTGCGCCTGGAGAGGGAGAAGCTGGTGGTGCTGCGTGGGATAGAGGGCCAACTCGAACGACAAACTGCCCTGCAGGAAGAGATGGTCCGGATAAAGCAGGAGAGGTTGGAGCTGCACCGGAGACAGCTGGCGCTTGCCGAGGCGCAGTTCAACCGTCCCTTCATCTCGGTTCCAATCATCCTTCCCCAGGATTCAGGTGCGGGGCATTTCTATTTATCTGCATTATGCAATGTATCCCGTTCAATTTCATTAATCAATCTCCCTTCATTGCTCCTACCAAACTCTCCTCTTCCAGCCTTCTGCCCCACAGCTGAGTTGGCCCACATGAAGCTGTCGTGTGTGCCTCCTGGCCACCTGGCGATGATGTCAGTGATGAGGCCATTGTGGTCTACCACCACCTGGGTGTTGATGGCCGCGTAGTGCTTTCTGCCGATCGAGCACGGACCCACCAGGGAGGGATTGTGGATTGGAATGAGGGTGCCATCCACCACACCCGGGGGATCCCAGCCACTGCGTGGAACCCTTGGTGGACCTGGCGGACCTCGTCCCATGTGGAGGGCATCTTTATGTGGGTCCGGGCATGGCGCAGGAGAATCGGTGTCACAGCTGCCACACTCCGGGCTGAGGGCAAAATTGCAGCGGGTTGCTCGGTCTGACAGCACGTCCAGTGGGGAGAAGTGCTGATGCACGTATGCATTTATGTAAACTGTCTGGCTTTTTGTATGTGTCGTGCTATAAACTCATATATGCAGATGTGTGTGGAAAACTTAAACGTGTAATTCAATAAAGTTTTTTTTTTCTTCTCTACTATTAGCCTATGTTTCTTGCACCAGTGGTCCGCAGGATATAAATTTCCCTGACACGGCTTGATCACTGAGCATTTGGTCGCTAAGAAGGCTGTTAAGAGTGGGTCAGCTCGATCTTACATTTCCTTCTTAGTGAAAGATCTTCTTAAGCTAAGAGCGACTCTGGGAAACGCATCCTTCTTTCACAGCGTTCTTAAGAGCGCTCCTAAGAAGATCTTAGCACTTAAGAGCTTCTTAACGAATCTGGGAAACGCGGCCATTGTCTCACATCTCTGCAGAAAGATTAACATTTTGTTTAGACACACTTATAGACGATGGTCAGTCTGGTTTTATGCAAGGCAGACACATAAGCAACAATATTCGTTTGATCTTAGATTTGATTGACTACAAATAATACATCGCAGACAACAGTTACATATTATTCATAGACATATATAAAGCTTTTGACACTGTAAAGCATGAGGTGCTATCGGAAGTGTTAGATTTTTTGGGGTTTGGTCAGTACTTTAAAAGGGCAATACAAATTTTATATAGTGAGTGCAACAGCTCAGTTAAACTTCCATGGGGGACCACTCACAGGTTCAACATCTCTCGGGGTATAAAACAAGGAGATCCAGCAGCCCCTTTTTTGTTTCTTTTGGTCATGCAAACAATGGCCCTACATATATATATATATATATAATGATTCCTTTCAAGGTATTCAAATTGTAGGTAAAGAAATTAAATTTTGCCAGCTGGCTGATGACACTGCTATCTTTTTAAAGGATGAAATGCAGATTAAGAAAATCATACATTGTCTTAATCTGTTCTCTAAAGTGACAGGTCTAACTCTAAATATTAAAAAGTGCACCCTTTTTCCTCTTAAAGATGGCAATATTCATTCAGCGGAAATTGAAGGTATTGCTGTTAAAGAGGAAGTAACATATTAAGAAATAAATATTTGTAAAAATCAAACAAACAGAATAGAGTCAAACTTCCAATCCCTTATTCCAAAAATTAAAAATAAATTTAACATGTGGCTCATGAGGGATTTATCACTCAAAGATCAGGTACTTTTGTCCAAAACTGAAGGTTTATCACGTCTTGTTTATCCAGTGAAAGTATTAGTGTACCCAACTCAATTGAAAAAAAAAAATAGATTCTACCTTATTCAACTTTCTATGGAAAAACAAGTCTCACTACCTAAACAGGAGTGTGTTATGTAATTCAGACTGCCAAGGAGGTTTAAATATGCTGGACTTTCATTCATCTAACATAGTCTTTAAGGTGAACTGGATTAAACATTACATCCAAAATAAAGACAAATTATGGTACTTATTTCCCAATCTTATTTTTGAAAAAATAGGTGGTATAGAATTTCTTCTGAAATGTGATTTTGACATAAATAAACTCCCGATTCGGCTATCTAATTTTCACAGGCAGGCGCTGTTGGCTTCTTATATACAAACATAATTTTTCTCCCCACAAACACTTAATTTGTAACAATAAAAACATCAGATATAAAAATAAATTAATCTTTTTTGATAATTGGGTAAGAAACAAGATTCTGTTCATATCACAATTGCTCAACGAGAATGGTCAATGACTTTCATACGCAGAATTTTTAAAGACCTTTGGTATTCCAATATCGGCACGAGAATATTGTATAGTGTTTGATGCGATACCAACATGCTTCTTAAGACTATTACAATGCAGCAATGTGTTTAATGAACAACCAGTGTTGAAGACTGATATCCTGCTGACTGGCATCAATATTAAAGATAAAAAATGCAATAAGAAATAGTTTAGACATATGTTGCAATGCTCTATTAATTCTCTTGCCAAAAGTTATTGGAATGGTCTTTTTGATGGAATTAACTGGAAATTGGTATGGATTTACTATAAAAAATATTTGATCAACAATAAAGTGGATGATGTTCATTATAAAATGATACACCTAATTTACCCAACGAACCATTTTCTCAAAAAATACAGACCTGATCTCTTTGATTCAGAAACAATTGTACATTTATTTTATGATTGTATCTATGTAAAGTTCTTCTGGATTGATGTTGAAAATATGTTTGAATCGCTATGTGGGATTAAGATCAACCTGCAAAAAAGGGATGTTATTTTTTACTTTGAGAAAAAAGTTTTGGACCAAAGTCATGTATTACTGTTAAACCTTTTTATATTATTTGGACGATTTTATGTACATAAATGCAAATGGACTGAAAGAAAACCCAATATACACCAATTTAAAAATGAAATGAGGATATACTTTGATACATTGACAGGACTAATGAACAGGAAGGCCATCCGGACTGTAGCTCTCTACAGAGCCTTGAGATCCTCATTGTGATTTTTTATTTATCCACTTATATTTTTTCAATTATTTATTTTCTCCACAAAGCCTTTGGGTCCTCTAATTGAGTCGAATGTATGCACCCCATGTTCAGTACTGTTTGTTTGTCATTGGTGATGAATTTAAATAAAGATTTGAAAAAAAAAAGAAAACTAGTGATGCAAACAAATATTATCTGCAGGGCCTTTCTGCAACTACAAAGGTGATCTAAATCATCAGTAGTGGCACACACATTAGGAAATGTGCAACATCGGAGAATGGCCACTATTGGTGTATGGCCTTCACTATCAAAATAGTGAATGCATGATAAATATTGTTAAGCTACTCTTCTGCAAAGGTTATCATACCAATTAATAATCTGGACGTATATAGGAATAATAAAATGGCAACAAGAATTTGCCCACCCTTTCAATTGCGATTGGTGGTCTGGCTCATGGACTATTACATTTCCTCAAGAAAGCACACATCATTAGAGAAACACACAGAATGTCCATGCAGCTTCACACGGTTTGCTCACTGATTGGTCTGCTGCATTTCAGTGTGACTGAGCATGTCCTGACTTGTTAACTGCTAGTTATCTTTGCACCAATAGATGGTGCTGTTGGACCTTGACCTGTAGAGCTTTCTTACAGTTTCTGTGGCTGCACACATGCTGGAGCAGTATGTCCACTGCATGAAAAGTGGGATTTTCGTCAGTATGCAGCACTGTAGATTGATGTGGAATTTCAGGTTTACGGCTGCAAGCGGCAATTTGCAGGCAACACCGAAAACTGACGTAAATTGTCGGAAATTGACGTGGGCCTTGCTTGGCAGTTGTCCCCCAATGACCCCCCTCCCCCTGATTCTAGGGGAGGCTTTAACATGTAAATGAAAATGCTGTGAGCTATACAAATGCAAATCAGGGCAGCAGGGGGAGTTTTACCCCAGGTGACCTTTTTCTAAAAGGTGTTAACTTCATTTTAAGAAAATCACTGGTATAAATAGATCAGACTCAGTATAGCCTAATGATAGACCCTTATATTTGAGCTTGAATTGATTTATTTAATGAAAGTATGCTAGATTAATTACTGTGTATGTCATTAGCAATGGCCAATGTTGTGTAAAAAAAGATTATTTATTCTTTTTTTTCTCTCTCTCTCTCTCCTGGGAACAAATTAAAGATAAAACACCAGTTGTTAAGAAGTTAAAATTTGTATGAAATATTTTGAGATAACCAAGATATTAAAATGTAAAAAAAAAAAAAAAAAAAGTATTTCTTTAATTTCATGGGTTCTGAATGTCTTAAAAGCAGTTGAAAAGTAAATCTTATTGCGTGTGAGAGTTCATGACCCGTAAGAGTTTTTACACTTCCGGGTAGACCGGAGCGTGAGTGACGAGGAAGAAGGAGCGGAGAGTTAATGGCGTCGAGCCGCTGACAGTGGACTGTGTGTGTCATGTTTTATCACTAACAGACTGTGAACTGTTGTCGGACGATGTGCTGTGAGTGTGTGAGTTGGACTCTCCATCGCAGTGTTTGTGTTTTAATGGACACGAAGCAAGTTCGGCTAAGCTAGCGAGGAGGAGCTAAGCTAGCTACTAGGAGCTAAGCTAGCGGCCCAGCCATTGTCGAGAGGACATCTGCGCGGACGAGAGGAGCTTTGCCGGGTTGCCACGAGGAATGTCGCCGACGGACGGAGCTTCACTGCCGCAGAGGGACACGGAGGTTTATCGCTGCAAGCATTTTGTTTTCACAGATTAAGCTCACCTCATAACAAGGCCGCGACCTCCTGTTAGCTCGGAGCCACGTCTGCAAGTCCAGATTTACACAATGCCGATAATGACGCCATTATGTGTAAGTAACTGTTACTGTTTTCTCCCTCGTTTAATTTTACTGTGACTTACGCTTCTTTATTCATACCACTCTTTTTAATTGTTTTCCAGCTGCCTGTAAGACGAGACAGTACGCAGGACAACAAACAAGCAGATCTTGCATCGCAGGCGGTCGCTGTGAGGAGTTCAGCTCGGAGTCGATCAAGGACAAAGAGAGTAAGATTTATCAGATTAGATCCGTTTTTGGCCAGTGTGACTATTATTTTATTAAATAATAGATGTGTTGTATCAGAGACGTTCTACTATTGTTGTATCCATACGCAGTGCATCGCACAGTACCGATCGTCTGTATTGTTTTTACAGCTGCTGAAAGCTGGAAGACAGAGTGCTCGCTGAGGATGAGGTGGACCTTTGGAAGTGCGCCGCCATGGACCTCATGTCTTACGAGGAAGACGGCACAAGATGGCGGGTGTCTGGATGAATTGTGCGACCTCCATCCTTTCGCAGCCGGGAGCTCACCGAGCTCTGCGCCACGCTGCAGTCACATGAGAGGCGATTCCGAAGTACAGGGCTGCACACCACAGACGTCTGCAAAAACAGACACTTCGCGGTGCTGTGGGATATAATTTTCTCATTGGGGTTCACATTTATGATGACCCAGGGTGACCAATCACGAGCGATTATGCTTGTTTATGAGCAGTGGTTTCATCCAATACTGAGTGAGGATATTCAAGCCAGCCCACACATTCTCTGGCAAGGCGTGGTTTCGCTGCTATTCATATGCAAATTAGAGTCGTTCGCACCTCCGGGAGCTCCACTGACGTCATGGTTAGTTTCTGACAATTTTCGGCACAGACACACGCCACGTTCACAGCCTGTAAATTGTCGTTAACTGCCGAAAATTAGGGAGATTTTCGGGCGTTTACGGGTCCGAAAATCCCACTTTTCATGCCGTGTCCCCATAAGAATGAATGGGAAAACACCTCCCAAACTCCTGCAATTTTTAAAGAAAATGTAATGGTTATTACCAAAATAGTGAGTATTGAGTAACAGATGACATTGCTGAACTCTGTGATGTCTTTTTTTATTTCTGTAGAGTGAAAAATGTGGGCACCAGAGCGCGAGACAAAACAGGTACCGTCTGCTCTCCTCCTAAAGTTTAGGCTCAAAAATCACATTGTGGCTTATGAGGGAGTTGCTGAAATGCTTGTCACTCTGGGGCTCCTACAGCCAAAAGTGTAAGTCCTACATCTGAAATAAGACCATCAGCTGAAAGCCAACAAGATTTCCTACATTTCTATGCATATATTGTCTATGTCAAGTAAAAGATGTTGGATCCAGATCAAGCTGAAGATAATTTTTTTCTCCAGATTTCTAGCTGCTTTCTACTCTAGTGATTATGTCACGCACTCTAGCTCACGCAATACACACCCATTATAAAATCAGAAGACGGCCTAAAAATCCTTAAAACTAAAACTGTGATGATTTCTGAACCATAAAAGATTTTTTTTTTTTGAAGAGGATTTGAAGATTTTCACATTTACTTTCCATTGACACTAATAACACTGCCACCAGAGCGCCACCTATTGGCCGATTTGCACCAAATTTTGCAGAAACCCTCATCTGGCCATGGAACACAATTGGCAAAAGTGTTGTGGTAATTGGAATGTATTTGGTGAAAATACAAAAGACTGTCTGTTTTGAACAAAATGTGCAGGAATTTGTTATTTTATATTTTGTGCCTCTTGTGGACTATCAAATTTCTTTTGTTAACTTTTTGTCAGGACGGTCCACAGATGCTTCAAGCAAAGTTTGTTGCAAATCGTTCAAATTGCCTAGGAGGAGTTCGAAAAAGTAAGTTTTTCATTTGTTGCAATTTTGCGAACAGAAAGTTAGCGCGAAAGTGGGCGTGGCCTACACCAAACAATTCAGCAGAATTCAGGGAACACATAGGTAATTAATAGGTAATTTAATAATGTGCAACATGTTAAGTGGGAGTTATGAGCGAAAAACGCTTTTACATTGAAAATAGCGCCACCTGCTGGTCATTTTTGGTGTGTGAGTTACAGGGGCCATTCTATAGTACCTCTATGAATTTCATTTCCATAAGTGTTATGGTGTGGGCACAGTGCCAAATAATAAATTAGATGGCCACCATAGCGCCACCTAGTGGCGGATCAGTAAACCCTTCGTCAGCTGTCCTCAGGAGGGCACTGACAATAAATGTACTAAGTTTTGTGTTAATCCGATGAACCGTTGTGGAGACATTAAATACTTCAATTTAAAGAGCGCAATTTTTGCACAGGGCCTCAGGGGCTCATGGGGAAGTAGTAACCTGAATTTCATGTCATTAGACCACACCAATGTGGAGATATGCAACACTTCTTGTTTTGAACCAAATCTGCAGGAAGTTGTTATTTAATAACGTTAAAATTAATTTTGCTATTAAAAGTATTTTGATAACTTTTTGTCAGGAGGGTCCACAGATGCTGTGTGCAAAGCTTCGTGCAAATCTGTGAAGGCGGAAATTTGTCACAATTCACTGAACGCGTGGATATAAGGTTTTTTGAATGTGCCACAAAGCATATGGGAGTTATGAGCCGAAACGCATTTTCCTTAATAACAGCGCCACCTAGTGGTGGAAATTCAGAACGACAATAGATTATAACATTTTTCGCCAGGTGTGACTTATATTCCAAGTTTGGTGAGTTTGGGGGTATGTTCAGGCAGTGAAAAATGCGATCATTTTGGACAAAGAAAAATAGTGAATAATAATAATAATAAAGAATCATTTGAAAAACAATAGGATCCTTGCAGGTTCCCTGCTCGGACCTTAATATTAATCATTTGAAAAAAAATAGGGACCTCACAGGTCGAGACCTGCAGGGGCCCTGATAATCATTTGAAAAACAATAGGGACCTCGCAGGTTCCCTGCTCGGGCCCTCATAATAATCCTTAGAAAAACAATAGGGACCTAACAGGTCGAGATCTGCTCGGGCCCTAATAATCATTCGAAAAACAATAGGGACCTCGCAGGTTCCCCAAAGGGCCCCAAAGGATGATGGGCTTGGGGCAAAAGTGAGGACACATGCCAACGTCTGAGCCGTGGTATTCGCTGTAATGGGAAGTGCACTGGAAGTGCAAAAGGCTGAATGTGTGCCGATTTGGATTTGTTGTAATAAGCCATGCCCACATTGACCAGTCATGACCACCTTCAAGATATGGCCTCAGGATTGGCCCTACATCATACCGACCAAATTTCGTAAAAATCAGTGTAGCCATTCAAGAGATATAAACTTCCCATGTTTTTAGCGCCCCCTAGTGGCCAAAATTTGCCAAATTCGGCCCATCCCTTACCAGTCTCATGTCACCCAAGGATCTCAAATTTGGTGTTGATAGCATTTAGTTTGACCGAGATATCAAACAGTGTACATTTTTATAGCTAGCTACAGAAATGTGTTCGTTAATAATTTGCGCATTTTTTGACCGAGAAAAATTCTTTTGATAACTTTAGATCAGGTCTAGCTGAAGAGTGTACCTGCCAAGTTTCACGCAGATCGGACAAAATCCCAAGGAGGAGTTTGAAAAAGTAGGTTTTGCATATGTGGCGATTTACTGACAGAAATGCGCAGGTGAAGTGGGCGTGTCCTTTGTCAGAAAACCCAGCTCTATCCAGGGAACATATGGATATAAGGTTTGCAAATGTGTTATTCAAAATGTGGAAGTTACAGGCAAAAACGCAATTGCATCCATTATAGCTCCACCTAGTGGAATACATGTGCAATTTTCGGTATGGAAGAACTGTGTCCTATTCTATATGTACCATATAAATTTCCAAGCTGGCAGCATAATAGTTTGGCTAAAATTAATGTTAGTTGTTTCTCTTGTAATAAACCATGCCCACATTGACCAGTCATGACTACCTTCAAGATATGGCCTCAGGATTGGCCCTACATCATACCGACCAAATTTCATTTTTCCAAATTTCCGTTCAAGAGATATAAACTTCCCATATTTTTAGTGTCCACTAGTGGCCAAAATTCGCCGAATTCGGCTCATCCCTTCCCAGTCTCACGTCACCCAAGGATCTCAAATTTGGTGTTAATAGCATTTAATAATTTGCGCATTTTTTGACGGAGCAAAATTCTTTTGATAACTTTAGATCAGGTCCAGCCGAAGAGTGTACGTGCCAAGTTTCACGCAGATCGTACAAAATCCCAAGGAGAAGTTCGAAAAAGTAGGTTTTTCAGTTTTTGCGATTTTGTGGATAAACTTTCTAGGCGGAAGTGGGCGTGGCCAATTGCAAAGTGATTCAGCTCCATTCAGGGAATCTGGGGATACAAGGTTTTTGAATGTTCGACATACGGTGTGGGAGTTATAGGCAAAAACGCGCTGACCTAGGTTATAGCGCCCCCAGCAAGCAGATATATGTAGTTTTTTGTGTCTGGGGTACATGCAGGTCTGGACCAACCCTCCAAATTGTGCCGCCCTCCCATGCACAGTTTAGCCTGCAGCACCACTTTTAGCCGGAGAAAAAAAATCTTTACAATTACAATAGGGTTCCTAGCACCGCTGGTCCTAGGAAACGCGTCTGCTTGCATACGCGTTCCCTCAGCCCCTCTGGCTTGGCCCCCTAATAATAATAATCCTTAGAAAAACAATCGCAGGTTTCCCGGCTCGGGCCCTAATAAATTATCTTTAGAAAAACAATAGGGACCTTACAGGTCGAGACCTGCTCAGGCCCTAATATTCATTTGAAAAACAATAGGGACCTCACAGGTAGAGACCTGCTCGGGCCCTAATCATTTGAAAAACATTAGGGTCCTTGCAGGTTCCCTGCTTGGGCTCTAATAATAATCATTTGAAAAACTAATAATAACTTTGAACATTATCACAATTAAGTCATCGGGGGCGGGAGATCCGTTCTGATCAGCATCTGGATTTTGCACCCACAATCAGTAGTATTAGTAGGTATATAGGCAAACAAACAAACAACAACCACAACGACCATTATTCATTGTATTATTACATTTGTTATTACAATAAAGATTTTCCCATCCACACAAATGCAATAAATCCCTGCAAACATAATAGTTATGTGGGAATTTGTGTGAAAAAGCGTTTTACGTTTGTAGCTGGCAGTGGCTATTACGTTTGTGGAAAATGTATTACAATTGTGGGTTTATTACATTAAATGCTGCAGAATTTTATTACGTTTGTGGTTTATTACGTTTGTGGACATTATTACAGTGGTTGAATTGGTTTAGAGACATAACATTACTCATGCTTCAGAAAGGCAGCATGGCAAAAATGTTGCAGCGGGTAATGACTACGTTTTATTGTTTGTTACTCAGGATATCTACAGTGACTCGGCATGAGGCACTCGTCATTGGTCAGAAAGAGAACAATCAGAGCTTATGTTGTTGTTATTTTGAATGTGACATCTTGGTTATCTGGCATCCTCTGTTACTGCAATTACAAGCCTGCTTGTGCACGGCAGGCTTCTCTGTGGGAAGGGGCTTTGAAGGCAGGGCTGCTGGGCTGCAGGGCATCAGAGAGGAAGAAGAAGGGAGCTGGGAGCTGTGCTCTGGCTAAATTCACTTTTTTCTCATAAATGCAGACTGCAGCTTTAAACTATTCAGTTTAAATAGTCTGGTATTCTGCACTATATCTCATTAGGCTAGTAGACTCCATACCAGCACTTACTTTATCACTAGCAGGCTCTCTAGTCACCTGCAACCTGCCGAGTGCTACATCCCTAGTGTCAAACCTGCTTCTAATGCCTGTCTATATTGCTGGATAAAACAGCAGCGTTGACTCCAGCAGGATGAACGCCGTATGTTCTCATCCAGTTATCAACAAACCTGTATCCCTTCTCCCTACAGTGACACACCAGCCAGCAGTTTATAGCTGTAAGCCTACTGTACATCTCATCATTACTCAACTATAATTAATTGATGCTGACACATTTTTCTAGCAGCCTGAAAATTCCTGGCTAGGCTATCTTTTTTGATTTTAGACTGCTTCAGAGGGACATTGTTGGTGTCAGCTGTAGCAATGTTTCTGTTTCTTGTGGTGCTCTGTGCCTGAGTTCCCTGTTTAGCCCTGCGTGATGACAGCACCCTAAGATTTGCCTCTATGTCAGAGGCTCTGGCCCCAGGTAAACAGCAATCAGGTGCTGACGATGTTGACTTAACGTTGCAGGTAATGGAGTCTCCTATCACTAGCATGTGGCGTTTAGCCCTGTCAGTTGGTGCTGGGGAGGCTTGTAAGCCAGCAGGACTAACAACTGGGCTAGCATTGACAGAAAACTGGTTAGCAGTCAGAACTGCTGACCAGGCCACTCAACTGCTGACTTGCTCTTCACCTTCTCCCATGCCATGGAAGACTGCAAATTGTGATTCTGTGATCTCAAGAATGAACATAATTGATACTCATCGCTTGCATTATTTGTATGTTTTTGCCAAAAACTGGTCAGATTATAACACTTAAAAAAAAGTACCAAATGCGTTCTCTTTCCATTTAAATGATGTTTTGTTTCAATAATCACAACAATACCCCCATAAATTCTGTTTAGATAAATAAATAATATTTTTGATATTTTTTCTTCCCAAGGTTTTTAACAGTTTTGCTAACGAGGAGAAGTACCTGCAATGGGCTTTATATCACAAACTGTCTTCTGTTTACAATGAGCAGAAAGAGTATAATGAGAAATTAACAGTAGTCAATGACTGATTTCACCATGTGTCCCTGTGGGCAAACAGGTGCAACAGCAACAATGGGAATACAACAGAGCAGGGAAGAGGGGGAAAAGGCTGCTCTGCATCAAAGCAGGAGTGGTGGACACACTTGTCTATTGGCCCCAACTCCTGCTCTGTGAGGCTTGCCCAAATATATGAGAAGATTACAAGCTGTTAATAAGGTGAAACCAATGGGCTGAAGGTCTGCTTTTGTCCTTCCCAGTATGCTTTGTGAGCACCAGCGACCAGCCTAGGATAGTCAGCATTTGGTGCTGATCATAGTGTGGTAGGGATAATAAGGTGGGAGGGGTGTAAGGTTTAAGTCCTTGGGCCATTTGTGAAAGAGAACCTAAATGCTTCACGCTCAATAGCTGCGAATGCTCAGTTTAAATACAGACGTGCGCTGATAGCTGTTTCCTGCACTGAGTTGTATTGTTACACTAAAAAATGAATAGCCTTGAAATTCTTTAACACATTTTACATTGATTTGTTTGCAAAAATCATCCAAAGAACTCAAATCTTTTGATGTGACATATATTCTGAGTTTGATGAGTTTTGGGGTATGTTCAGGCCTCAAAAACTGCGATCAATGTGCAGAATAAAAAGAATAATCCTAGCGATTCCAATAGATCCTCATACTGGTCAGTGCTCGGGCCCTAATTAAAGCTCCAAGCAGTGATGAACGAGCCCTCACTCCACAAATGTCGGGCCCTCTGACATGGATATCACACAGTATTAAGGCACAAACGTATAGTGACACCCTCTACATGTGTGAGCAATTGGGTGTAGATGGGAAATTGTATGTTGACGTTATAAGGACTTCCCGTTGCATGGCAAATCATCAAAATGGAGTGCACAACCACGCCCACCAGTTATGACATAGACAAAAGTTTTTAATAACTTTTCATATTAAAGGTCTGAGGTCTTAATGTGAAGTCTGTGGTGTTAAATCTGTAGGAGGAGTTCGTTAAAGTACAAGGCATGGTAATGCGTTTAAATGGCGTCTAAAATCAAAATGGCCAATTTCCTGTTAGACTGAGGATATGGGTCCAAGAGGGTTTTTTGTGGGTCTGGTCATGATACGTATGCCCACCGAATTCCGTTCGTGTATGTGCATGTAGACGGCGGGGCATTACATCAGGGCGCGCTATAGAGTCCCTGGCCACACCCACACCCAATGATGAAGTATCACAATTTTTGCCAGATGTGACGTATGTTCCAAGTTTGGTGAGTTTTGGGTTATGTTCAGGCCTCCAAACTGTGATCAAACACGCAGAGAAAAATAATAATCCTAACGGATTCAATAGGTCCTTGCACTGGTTAGTGCTCGGGCCCTAAATATTAAATTTTTAAACTCTGGCCATCTGATACACAAAAGTTTTTGCTTATTTCTCTTGGGAAAAACTACAATAAAGAGATATAATGAATGTATGTTCTTTATCTGCTTTTTTCAACACTTCTGGGGAACTGCGATGCATGATTGAAACAGATACGTTTCATATGTCTTATTGCAGCTCTTTGCAATGGATTACAACATATTTGGATTGTTTGGAAATGGGGTCTTGATAAAAACCTTTTATATGTTTTTGTTAAAATTTGTTGTACAGACAGGTGGGTGTAGAGTTTAAAAGTTTAAGTGTTCTGTTCATGGTGGGAAACTCTTTCTCCTTTTCTTTTAATCTTGTTGAAATAATAGAGAGCATTATTTAGCATTTGAAGACATTGTTCTTATTTCACAAAATCTTGCCACACCAGGCTAGGCCGATGGAAACAGTGGATGTAAGATGATTCTTTCAGTTGTTGATCACATCGTCAGTCTACACCATGTATCACACACACCTCCCTGCTATGCATTACAACCTCCTCATCCTCCTGTAGCTCATTCACCTCCCACTTGGCTCCTGCTCTTCACAGTCTCTTGGTAAATTGAAATCCCCACTAAGACCTGAGAGATCAGACTGAAGCAGCAATCACTCTCTGATTCTATTCAGCCTCCACTCTGATTAAACTGCAGCAGGTTTATCAAAGCTGTTGTTCAAACCTCCTGCTGAGGGCTTTCAATGTGATAGCAGGTGATTCAGACATGCTATATTAGTTTTGAAACAATTGAATGGTTAATCTTAAACCTAAAAACGAAAAACAGAAAATAAAGTGTACTTTTGTCCAGCTCACTTGTAAGTCAGATGATCATTGTGAGTGTGGTGTTAATTTGATTGGTGAAACAGGGATCCCAGGGGAAGCAACAAACTAAAGCTTAGACATATGTTGTAGCACAACATGATAGCAGGCTACACTAACTGGTAAAATAAATTGGGATTGTAGTGATTAAAACATCTTACAGTAGCAAATTAGCTACATCTTTATTTCAGTGCTGGTATTCAGATCGTGTGCGTGTGTCTGATGTGTGTGTTTGTTTCCGCAACAGCACTTTAGTTTCTCTGAGCCCTGTCATGTTGAGTTTCTTTTTCCAAATGTATCAGCTGCCAGCATTCAGAGCTGGCTGGGCCACTGCCAGGGGACAGACATATGGGTGTGAGATGTTCAACAAACCACATGGAATGCCATCCAGACAACATGCACACACTTTTTGGGGTACAAAGAATAGCTTTACAACAGTGTGAGTGTATGTGTGTGTGGTGTGTATTAGACAGGCTATGTCACATATAACACATTTTTCTTGACAGTGAAGGGCAATGTGAAGGTAAGAGGCATCTATGCATGTTAAAAAAATACATTTGCATCACTTTTTTCTTCACACTCCAAATTGTCAATTGTATCTCTTAAAACCTTGTGATTCCCCTAAAACCATCCGCAGAAAGGTCTGAAGATTATCCAAAATATCCAATATATGGTTTATGGAAAGATACGTTGCACTGAAATTATCAAAATGTAATTTGTCAATGCTTTGAACAAAGCAAAGTAAATTTGCGGTGTGTTGCAATAAAAAAGAAATCTCAGAGGCTGATGTCTATAAAGCTTGACAAATGAAACCTGGCATAAACTATAAACATAAACTAGGTCACTGTGTGATCCCAAAATCATTGGCATCAGTCTGTTGTCAGCCTTCATTTGCAGGCTTTCCACCACATTTTAAACAAGATGCAGGGATTTAGTCCCATACTAACACAGGTGCCTAGTTGATTCCAACACAGACGTTTGGTGATAAAGTTTTGCCTACAATCAGTATTCCAGTTTGTCCAAACGATGACGGATGAGACTGAAGTCTGACCTCTGTACTTTTTTGGAGCTGGCATTGTCATGCTGAAACAGGAAAAGGTTTTTCCAAAATTATTGATGCAATATTGCCAAAAAAAATTATGCAAGTGGTAGAATGAAGATTTTCAGGGACCTCCTCTGATGCATGAAAAACAGACCTTGATGGTAAGCACAATCACTTGATCAATTTTGTTTTTTTTGTTAGCACCACTCTCAGCAGCTCTGACTGAGTGATGACACCAATGAGAACTTATTTTGGTTGTAAATGTTGTGCTTTGTGTATGTTTCTCAGATTGGGGAACAGGTGCACATGCCACACCATTGCACTCTTCTGAATGGCCTTCAGGAGGCCCTCATCCCAGAGTCATTCAAAGCGCTGTCCATCCACCAGGCAACCGGCCTCCAGCACACCCCTCGAAGACCTCTGTGGCTCTCCCTTGGTGGATTCATGCTCCAGTCCTGCTCTCCTCAGATTCACTTTGATGTTTAATCCCATCCTGGCTCTGTCCTCCTTCAGTCCACAGAGCTGCTCGGCCAGTCATGAATATCCAAAGGTCTGCTTACTTGACAGGATTATCCCTCTTTTCAAAGCCACTGGGGATGATTCTTCAGCTGCAAAAAACACACTCAATGAATCTTCTGCTCTCTTGCTTTGTTTCTCTGTCTTTCCTTTACTCTCTCTCTCTCATATACATAAAGTATCTTGCATTGCAGAAATACTACATTTAATTATATATACAAATGATATGAGGTCTCTGCACCTGAGAGTTTTTTCACACATGGGTATCTGCACCTTTTATTACCACCACAAACAATGTTTTTGGATGTGTGTGGGGTTTTTTTGTTGTTGATTTGTTGATTTGTTAGTTTGTCAGCAGGATTACAGAACAACTACTGAACAGATTTCCATGAAACTTGGATGGAGGATGGGTCTCAACTTTATAATAGACCCAACTAACTGGTGCATATTTGGACAGAGCGACTGATCCAGGATTTTTTTCCGACTTTCTTTAAAAATGTGAGAAAGGGATGTTTGCATGGGTCAAGTTGCAAATCAATCATCTCAGTCACTCTGGACTCTTGCAATACGTCTGTACAAACTCATTTCAACACCCATATTTATTAAATACTAGTGCATTGCCTGTAGGAAGCATGTATTCCTATAGAAAAGTGGCAGGTTAAGTAGGTTTTTCATGGATGGCCAAATGAGGTTGTGTTTAAAGGTGGGACGTCAGGGATATAATTGGCTGTTTTTGACTATTTTTGATTTTACCATTATATTTCACCTTAAAAACTATTTACCTTGCCTTGTTTGGTGTCATTATTTTCAGCACAACCTCACATGTATGACTGTACAGTTTTTTTCATTTTGACATATTAACACTATGGACCTAAAATCACAAAAGTACATACAATCTGAGTAGGAAAAAGTTAAATTTTTTACTGTGAAAACCGCAAATAGTTTAATGAACCAACTGCATTAGTTATAATGCAAATATAAATTGTTGTTTGATAAATTTGTGCATAATTTTTTTAAATTTACAAAGTTATATGTAACTATTTACATTTAAATGCAGGCAATGCCTCAGGCTCCTCAGCTCATTCCTGCCTGCTCCACATTAAACAGTCTCCTCATTGTTTTGACTCATTAAACAAAAAAACAACTCCACTACACACTAAACACACTACACCAAACACTGCATTATATACTAACTATACACTCAAAACACGCTAAGTGTCACAAATCTCTCAACTCTCAATATCGCTGCCCGTTTTTATCGTTTCTTCCTGCACCAGACAGAAAAAAGCAAAAATGACGGAAATGTTCGCGCAAAAAGCGTGGCGGACATTATTTACCCTAAATCCGGTTTTGGACGTGCCGGTGCGTCCGGTCCGTCGCCTCGGGAGGTGGGCCGTGTGGGTGGGCTAGCAGCTAGCTACACATGAACATCCACAGATTCCGATTCCACTTTGTTGTCCGCGCGTCTCCGGATCACCTCATTCACTAGCAAGGACCACACCGTCAACGAGATGCGTTTAAGGATTTATTAGTGACAAAGGAAAACGAAGTGTCGAAGATCTTGGTTCTTTTGAGTTCTTCGAGTGCGTTGTGGGGATTCTTGTAGAGAATCCGCCGCCGCTCCCGGGCAGCGACGGACCCCCTCATGGACCTACGAAGGAGAGGAGAGAAAGAAGAAACAGGCAGAGAGAAATGGGGTGGGGGGGAGGGGTGCAGAATATTGTGGGGATTCTTGTAGAGAATCCACCGCCGCCCCTGGGCAGCGACGGACCCCCAAAAACCTCCAATTACTTGAGAAGAGATTGAGCGGATCTGAGATCTTTCAGATCTGAACAGATGTAACGGTGGTACGTTTGGGAGGACCAGCGGCCTATGAGACGTATGAAGTGTTCTGGGAAGCCATTACGGGAGGCTGAAGTGGCAGCTCCGATTCTGAAGGAGTGCCCGGAGTAGTTGTCAGGCAAAATACCAGACAATGAGAGCACGTGGCGAAAGTGATGGTGGAACCAGAATCGAGTAGCCACTTGGCCGGATTCGGAGATGAAGAGAGGATCTGTCATTGTTGTGAGATTTACGAAATTGCAAGAAATTTGCGAGGGTTTCGAAGGGATTCAGTGGTGATTGGACCTTGAAGAAGAAGACGGGTGTAGGTGGACCAAATTGATTGGTTTTGGTTTGCTTTAAGTGGAACACCATGGTGTCGCCTGAAAAGCGAGACAAGTCAGAAATGCAAGCATGACGGCTTGAGTCGAAGTGAATGGTTGAGGAGGTGAATTCGGAGCATCTGAGGAAACCAAAAGGCAAGCAAGAACGTGGCTTCCAGGGTTTGGGCGACTTGAGGAGTGCCGTACCCGGAACGGATTGTGTGGAGGCAGATTAACAGCAAGTCGGCATTAAGATGAAGACGGCGAGGGCTTAACGAACTGTTAACAAACAGCCGGTTATTGTCTTGGAAAGAAGCTGATACCGCTAAGGTAAGCTTGGTGATGCGTGATTTGTCATGAGGAATGGGCGTAAGTACTGAAAGAAGTCGTGGTGATGAGATCGAATGACGGAAAGGTTGTGTTGTATTGGTTGTGAAAGTAATGGAAGCTTTCCAAGCTGTCCAGTAGGAAGAGAGGGTCGAGGGTGATAGGCTGTTGATGGTGGAGCTCTGGGAGTCGCTTATCAGGGGTATAAGCGCAGGATTTACGAGTTGAATGTCGACGCCCGACTGGCGTAGGGAAGGTATCTGCGTGAGGTGCCAAGCTTCTGAACTTCTGGCATTCATTAGCGAGCTTCGGGGGCGATTCTGCCGCAAGCCATCTTCCATTGTAGAAACCCCCCAAAACCGGCCTAAGGAGCAGCATCGATGTACAGATGGATGTCATGCAGGTGAGTCGGTTGGTCATCGTAAAAGAAAGTGATTCCGTTCCAATTGGTGAGAGGGTTGAGTCACGGACGGATTTCAGCAAGGCTCGAGCTATCCAGGGAGATGGAGGTCAAGAGTGATGGGACGGAAGGGACAGAAGTTGACGTTTGGTGCGGCACGGGGCGCAGAAGAAGGTTCGGTTGAGCTTTCCGACCGGGAATGAAGTCTAAAACTTGTTAGTGTCAAGAATGATTCCGAGAAACTCGAGGGATGTGGAGGGGCCCTCTGTTTTCTCTGCGACGATGGGACCCCGAGGTTGGAGGAGACTGAAGTCAGGGTAACCAGGCCGGAAGCGGGTGGTGATGAGGTGGGGGGAAATTGTTAGACTGGATCCAGTTGAGGGCTTCAGGTGGGGTGTCAAAGAGTTTAGGCTGCTTTGCGACCAAAGGTGAGCCTAACGGCGAAGTAATATATACCACGCCAGTGGATGCTGAAGAAACAGCAGAAGTCGGTGTGAATAGGGAGGACTTTAAGAGCACTGGTCTGTTCCTGGACCTTCCTTAACTTTCTTAGCGAGCGTGCGTTAAACTGAATCTGGCTCGGTTATGGTCGACTGAAGATTTTTGATTTCAAAAGAGATAGATGATTGTGTGGAAGTCCGGGGTGAAGACCTTCTTCAAGTCCTTTATGAGAAACTAGCTTTGGCGAGATAGGTTGTATGGGCATTCGAGGTGGGCGTGACCCCCGCCGCAGAAGGAGTAAACGTGGAGGAAGCGGCACTGGGACACGGTGCATCCGGTACTGATGAAGCCGTTGCAAATCGAACGACCTCCTTGGTGCATGACGGGCCTGCCTTTCTTATATACGCCGTTGATTACGGGAAGATGACAGAAGGGGTAGATGACATCTGTTCTGGAGGTATGGGTGCTGGTGGAGCTGCCGACGACAGGCGAGGGAAGGCTGAAGCTCTCGTTTGTTTTTTTGTGCGGCTCAGTGTGGGTAGCTGTGTATATAGTGAAATTAGTGGTTGCCTGCTGAGGGGGAAGAACGGGTGCCGGCATCCCGGTGCTGACGACCCCAGCTGGACATGGAAGCTCCCTGCATCCCGGCATAGGGCGCTGGCACCTGGTGCCAGGAGCCCCGGTTGAAGCGAGGTGCTGTGGTTGCTGAAATTAGACGGCAGAGGGCACTGGCATCCCGGTGCCAGGAGCCCGGGTTGAAGCAATCTGCTGTGGTTGCTGGAAATAGGCGGCAGAGGGCGCTGCCATCTCGGTGCCAGGAGCCCTCGGTTGAAGCGAGCAGCTGTGGTTGCTTGAAACGGGAAGCAGGGGGTGCTGGCATCTCGGTGCCAGGAGCCCCAGTTGAAGCGAGCTGCTGTGGTTGCTTGAAACGGGAAGCAGGGGGTGCTGGCATCTCGGTGCCAGGAGCCCCGGTTGATCAAGCTGCTGTGGTTGCTTGAAACGGGAAGCAGGGGGCGCTGGCATCTCGGTGCCAGGAGCCCCGGTTGAAGTGAGCTGCTGTAGTTGCTGGAAACGGGAAGCAGGGGGCGCTGGCATCTCGGTGCCAGGAGCTCCGGTTGAAGCGAGTTGCTGTGGTTGCTGGAAACAGAAAGCAGAGGGCTCTGGCATCGGAGCTCCGGTTGAAGCGAGCTGCTGTGGTTGCTGGAAACAGGAAGCAGAGGGCGCTGGCATCTCGGTGCCAGGAGCCCCGGTTGAAGCGAGCTGCTGTGGTTACTGGACACAGGAAGCAGAGGGCGCTGGCATCTTGGTGCCAGGAGCCCTGGTTGAAGCGAGCTGCTGTGGTTGCTCGAAACAGGAAGCAGAGGGCGCTGGCATCTCGGTGCCAGGATCAGGATCAGAATCAGAATCCTTTAATGTCCCGCAGACGGGGAAATTTGTTTGTCGCAGCAGAATATTACGAGAACAGAGCAATAGTAAAATAGACAATAGAATAGACACTATAATTAAAAAGGGGAAGAAAATAGAATTGAATTGACGTATATAGATATTTACATGATGTAGTGCAAGAATTGACAGTCATTTTTTATATACAGACCGGAGCCCCGGTTGAAGCGAGCTGCTGTGGTTGCTGGAAACAGGAAGCAGAGGGCGCTGGCATCTCGGTGCCAGGAGCCCCAGTTGAAGCGAGCTGCTGTGGTTGCTGGAAACAGGAAGCAGAGGGCGCTGGCGTCTCGGTGCCAGGAGCCCCAGTTGAAGCGAGCTGCTGTGGTTGCTGGACACAGGAAGCAGAGGGCGCTGGCATCTCGGTGCCAGGAGCCCCGGTTGAAGCGAGCTGCTGTGGTTGCTGGACACAGGAAGCAGAGGGCTCTGGCATCCCGGTGCCAGGAGCCTCCGCTGAAAACAGGCTGCTGTGGTTGCTAGCAGTGGGCAGTAGGGGGAGCTGGCATCCCTGTGCCAGGAGCCCCCGCAAAGTTTAGCTGCGGTGATGGCTGGAACTGGATGGCGGTGGGCACTGTGGCGTTTGCCCTTGAGGTTGTAGGTTGCTGTAGCTGATGATGATAATCCTGATAGAAGTTCTGGATCCTGGAATCCATCTGGGCGCTCCCTCTGGAGTGTAGTGATGCGAGAAGTGGTGGCGAAAACTCTGGAGTTGTTTGATCTGGCGGAGGATCTCTGTCTCTGCTTTTGCTGCTGCTCTTTGTTTTCTTTGGGCTGTGTTATTTGATTGTACTGTCCCTTTAACAAGAGCATAGACGTCACTGCCTGTAGGGCTGTGCGTGATGACGTCACCTGGAAGCGATTTGGTGTCAACGGAATGAGCAGCCATGAGTTTATTTATTTATTTTTTTTTTTTATTTATTTATTTATTTTTATTTATTTATTTTTTTCAAAGATTGGCTGTTGTGGTGGCTAGAACTGGATGGCAGTGGGCACCATGTTGTAGGTTGCTGGTGTCGATGATGAAAATCCTGATGGGGATTGGAAGGTCCTGAAATCCATCTGGGCACTCCCTTTGGAATGGAGTGATGACGAGAAGTGGTAGCAGAAACTCTAGAGTCATTTGATCTGGCTGAGGATCACTGTCTCCACTTTTGCTGCTGCACTTTCTGTTGTCTATGAGCTTTCTGCTGTCTTTGGGCTGTAGTATTTAATTGTACTGTCCCTTTTAACAGGAGCGTCGACATCGCGGTGTGTTGCGTGCGCGTGATGACGTCACCCGGAAGAGAGCTGGTGTTGACGGAAAAAGCTCACATGCGTGTGGAGAAAGTTTGGCTTTATAGTCCATTCGGTGAAACAGAATTCATTTGTCGTTTAAAATTTTCTGGGGAGTGGCTACTGTCCAATCGGTGACTGTAGAAGATGAAAGCCGGTCGGGGAAATCACCGGAGCGTGGAGACATTGCGACCGGCGAGTTGTTCGGCCGGTGTTGGCGGAACGATGGCGGGAGGCTTCGCTTCTTGGAGGTGAAGGAGTCGGCGAACTGAGGCGAACTGCAGTGACGTGACTTTCTTTTCTGGAATTTCCTCGTCCTCTCTTTGCTGGGGAAGGAGGTGGGCTGGGAGACACGGGAGAGTCGTCGGACGAACTATGATAATCTTGGATGTTGAGGAGAGATGAACCAGGCGGGATGCGAACCATGGATGAGACGAAGTTGGTGCTCTTCGGACTCGCTCGCGTCCTAGTCGGCTGTAGGGCCACTGGAATCGGGGTCTCGGGTACAGAGGTGACAGGAAAGTAGTCGGCTTCAGATGAATGGTGATCCTGATCTCGTCTGAAAGATTGTCTGACGGGGATAGTGATACGAAGTCCATGATGAGGTGAGTAGGGCCTGATGTTGCTCGTACAAAAGTTTGGATGTGCTCGGGCGAGGCGATGTCGCGTGATCTCGTTTCTGGGTGCGAGAGTGCAGAATACGAGAGCGAAGCAGAGGAGAGGGTCAGGTGGTTATTTATAGAAATGCGGAAGTTGGCGCTGTTGAGGTGTGGTTCTGCTCCTGAAACTTCGCCAATTAAGCTTCAAGACCCGAACAGACTCAGTCCGGACTCTTTTCGTCTCATTAATCCACAACAGTCAGTGTAGATGCACAGAACAGAACAGAACGGACCGAACCGCCTGGCAAAATCCCGATCCAGCCCTCACTGCTGCAGGTATAAATCTGCTTGTTTCTTAGGTGGGGGGTGGCGGTGGGCTCTGCAGTGATTGGCTCTGGTGCGCACGTGACTGTGGTGGCTCCGGTGGACAATGCTCGCAGAATTTGTAAAGCATTTATGAAATAATTTATTAACGGTATCATTGCAGTCCAAACAAATGTGAAGTCGCACACCCTTGGACCACGCAGCAGCCATGTTGTAAGTCTCAGGTCAGTCTGATCCTGATCTGCAGAGATATTTGAGGGACACACACATACACACACACACAGACAGACAGAGATTCCTTGCTTTTATAGAGAGATAGATAATAAATATGGATGTTGAAATGAGTTTGTACAGACTTATTGCAAACTATTGAAATGAGTTTGCAATAAGTCTGTACAAACTCATTTCAACACCCATATTTATTATCTATTTTTAAAATCTGTATATAAAAATGTGTTGCTCATTTTTGCACTATATTATGTAAATATGTATATATACGTTGATTCTATTTTTCTTTCCTTTTAATTGTTTTGTCTATTTTACTATTGCTCTATTCTTGTAATATTCTGCTGTTGCGACAAACAAATTTCCCTGTCTGCAGGACATTAAAGGATTTCTGATTCTGATTCTGATTCTGACCCAACCCAATCTGTTAATGTAAGACCAACGAATCTGACCAGGACCTCATCAGTCAGGATCAAAGCTGCTTGCTAGATTATAGGTCGGTAGTATCACCATACAGCAATATGTGACACATCGCAAAACAGAAAGGGAACAAAAAATTCCCCCAAAAAGACAGAAAGAAAAAAGTATGTACAGTGCATTGTGGTGTCAATTTTAGAAACTTTGACAAAAGAGATGAAACAATGAACAAAAAGTGTATGGAGTTGTATCTTAGTTTCTCTTTAACACACATTTACACTGACTTCAACTTGGCAATGTCCACATGTGCCATAATGCGAATGTAAACAACTGCCAAAGAGCAGAAATGTTTGGGAGTTAAAATGATTTACACTCTTGAATCTGTCTAACCTAAATAATTAGTTAGTCAACATCTTTTCACTTTACCCTAAGTGCCACCATGAGGAGTCATGAAGCCTTGAAAATACATACGTGTATGGGAATGGACAATTAAAAGATTTGACCTGATGATGCATGAAATGACAAGTCCTAGCAGGGCACATAATAACTATGTGCCAAAAGTCATGGTTTCCATCTAATAGACCTACTTATATTTAACCTAAAACCAGAAATATCAACAAGAGAAGTGATTCTTTGGGGAACATGTATGTCTCTACATAATTTTACAGGAAAGCATCCAAAATGTAAACATGATCATTTATTTTGGAACCAAGTGGTTGACTGATGACCCATGCCTCTAACCACACTGCTATAATGTGCTTGTAAAAATTTGCTTGGTTCACTTGTTATTGTTTTGCTAAAAGATAAAAAAAGGCCAGCTCCATCCTGGGATGTCCTCTTGACTCAGTGCAGGTGGTGGGAGACAGCAGGATGATGGATAAGCTGTCATCACTGCTGGTGAAGGAGTCCCTTTTATCTTAGCACAAAGGCTCATTATTTAGCACATTACATCTAGTTTGTTAATTTCATTCATTGACTGAACTGTTAAAACAACAATTTCTGGTTTTACAGGGGGCTAGCCAAGAAATAGCTAATCACTTGTTGGCTCCAGGCTCACATTTAACTGACAGATAACGAAGCAGGATCTATTTTCACATCAAATTTTGCAAGATAGCAAATGTGCTTATTTCCAAAAATGTCTAACTATCACTTTAACAACTGAACACATAAGTCTTTTTAAGAATTCTGAAAAAAACAATAATAATCAGCTTAGCAACCACTTGTTGCCTGTGTAACCCATGCAGTCAGTGTTTCTTTGTGTGTATTAGAGTCACATCACAGTGTTTAAGGGGGAGCAGATGAGGCTGTGTTGGAATACACAAGGGAAGGTGTGACCTCTGAGGTCTCAAATTCACCTTAGAGCTCCATCTATTCCCTTGTAAAAGTGAGTTAAATCCTGCCTTTGTCTCTGACAGCTTCTCTGTTTATCCTCTCTCCCTCATTTCTCCTTTGCTCCATCATAGACTCTATTTCTCTTTCTGTTATTCCGCCCCCTTTGATGTATCCCACTGATCTTTAATCCTTTCAGCTAACACAACATGATGTGCAGAGCTGAAAGAGTGTACATCTGTGCAGTGTTTTCAGGAAGGTTTAAATTCAGTTTCAACAGTGTAAGTCTGATGCTCCCCTTCTGTCCAAAGTTATGAATATTTAAACTGTCACAGTATCATCCTCAGACTCTCAGCATCAATGGATAAATTAGCCTGCCACCAACAGTGGATAGAGAGCTGCTGCATCACAGTCACAAGATTATAACAGAAGAACTGTAAGGTCAACATGCAAGTGTGATACTTCATATGACAGGTATTAACTTCTAGTTTACAGAATATTCATAATTTTGCATATGGCTACAACACAACCAAAACTACATCAGTTCAAACACAGCTCAAAAACATTTTTTGTTGTCCTCTTTTATAATAAGTCATGTATAAATAACAATAACAAGGACATGCTTAATGCCACACTGCCACAGACCTTCTAGATATTGTTGGCTACACCTGTATACAATGTGGAATGTCTAGGCCCAACTTTGTGGGTACTGGGGACATTATAGTTTGTTCTGTCGAAGGCGCCATCAAAAGGCCACAATGTGAGAATTACCTTTAATGTGGGCTGTGACACTGGAAATATTACTAGAGCCATCATTTAAAACAATACAGAATGCTAGTATGACAGGAATGACAAATCATGTTGAACTGAATTCAAAGCGTTTCTCTTGATGACGGTTGTGCTGCTTGTTCAACTGCATAAAAGGAGGGACAGTGCACAGTAGGCACAAAATAGTTTGCTAACATAGCTTGTCTCAAATGCAGCCGACATTTTTCATGCATACCATTGTTGGAAAGGTAAAATGATTGGCTTACAAGTGTGAATTATTGACTTGTTGATAGCCAATAATTGTTGATCTCGTTTTGACATGGCCTCAAACGATACATGACAGAGGTCACTAGCCTTTCAAAGTAGGAGCACTTGCTGTACTCCAGGGAGTGTTCCGGGGTGAAAAATAAACAGAAAGCAACCAAATGAAAGCAAACATACCCAAAAACTCTTGTCAGGAAGAAGAGAAAACATGTCTCCACGGAAGTAGATTTGTTTTTGTTTTGGAAATAATGTTTCCAGACAGAGCAAAATGGACTTCACAGGACAATATTCAAAACTTGGATTAATTCTATGAAAAATGTATGAAGAAAAGTTTTCAGTCATGATGATAACAAAAGAAAACAGCTATGAGCTTTTAAAGCAGGTGCCTCTGTGGTTTACAGCATTTTTTTTTTATATCACTGGACCCTTACGGACTAAAGGAATGTAGATTATTAAGCCATGGACAAAATATTCGGATATCGAATATCCTTTTTTCAGTTACCAAATCTCAACCCACTTTTACACATGAGAACTTCGAACAGATATTCAGTTGCATTATCTGCTGACCCTGCTGGAAACAATACAAACTTCTACTTATTATACTGTCTTACCAAACAGGTTTTGGAGGAAACTTTTCTACAGTATTGTCAGAGTCTGAGTGGAGAATGTACTGTGCATACTGTGCATACTGTGCACTCTCTGCGTCATCAACTATGCCATAAAGACAACACCACTCACCAGCTAGCCGGTAACTTTGATAAGTGAGTGATCACCAGTAGGTCTCAGATAATCAGTATAGAATAATAATGGCCATTGTAAAATAGCGCAAGGTTGACCAGGAGAATTGTCAGTTCAAATATGACTGGAGTGATGAGTTTTGTTTTATTTTACCACCATTGCTATATAACATGCTTAATATGAATGCAGACTCTAACGATAGCAGTCAGCAAAGCCCACGAACTAAACCAACACTTGAACACTATGAATTAATATCAGGGCAAAACACAAAATAACAAACATACTAACATCATATAAGCACTTTACTATGAATATATTGATATTGGCACAAGATGCACCAATTGCATCACTGCACGTTTCATGGACCCTTGCCGAAGTTAGTGAGCGATTCACTGACACTGAGTTGATTAAAACATGTGCATTTGATATATTTGGCAAAGTTTTAAGTCATGATGAGAAAAACAAGAAAACAGCTATGGAGCTAATAAAGCAGGTGCCACTGTGGCTAATGGCAACCAGAAGAATAGACATTTTATGTAGCTATCAAAAGTCAGAACAGAAAATGTTTATCCAATGGAGTCCCAGGATTGCCACAACAGAATACAGGACTGACATCAGAAAGATTGTCTAATCACGTCACTTTCACTGATTTGTGATGGAACATCCATTTATTTTTGCCTATCTGTGTTATAATAATTATAACAATTCCATTTTTATAGCATGTTTCTACTTAAAATTCTACACAGCTCAATTAATAAGAACAAATGAAAGAAGAGAAACAAGGCAGTGCTACTTACAACAGTAAATTAGTTAGTCAAATTAATACAACAATAAAATAATTGAACATTCAATTAAAATAATAAAAAAAACTTACAGCAAATTATACTGTTTGTTAATTCTACTACTAACAAAAAAGCAACAATAAAATAAACCTGGATGTTTTGGCCCCTGACTTGCATGCTCTGGGGTGGCAATAGTTCAGTTTGTAGGGACTTGGCACTTGGACCAAAAAAGTATGACACAATACAATTGGCCATTGTACACCTTTGTTGCGATAAGAGACAGATCGGAGATTTGGTTGAATATTAAAAACATAAATAAGGTTGATAAATAATTAAGTGTACATAAATGTTGATATAGAAAAATCTCTGATTTTGCAGTTTGGGAGTTTTTAAATCTCTAGTCTGTGCTGACTTTTCCTTGCTCGTGCACTGGTAATGATTTGTTTTTTGTCAACCAGCAATGAATGGTTTGCTGAGCTAAAGTGGGGAGTGATCTCGGCGACAAAGTGGGCAACAACAAAACAGAGGAAAAAGTGAAAAGTTTCTGATAAAAAAGACACTCTCCGTTCAAGGGAAGATGATGGGGCATGTAAGCATGCACTGACAATGCTTGAGTAATTACTCTCAGATTTAAACACCATCACACCACCCCCAAAAATTGCTTTCTTGAGTTCCAGAAACTTGGAGAATCACCTTAGAAATACACAGTTGTGTGTAGCTTTTTCTGTAACTTTTGCCCTTTTGATAGCTGTTCTATTGGATGTTATCACCAGCAAAGCTTGGTATTTGCTGTTCCCACATATCCAAGTTATTCAAAGTTGAATACATTAATATAGAAATTGAAGGGCCTATAAACCATTTGAAAAACAAAACAAAAATAATAACTGTATGACATGAAACTTACTGAATGTATAAATAGGCTGATGATGAGGGTCCAACATAAAAAGTGTATTATGAGCTATCTAATCATTAGGAAATATTTTTCAGTAAAAAATAAATAAATAAAAAATGCTGACTTTGTCCCCTGAAGATAGGGAAATCCTAAAATATTTGCAAACATTTTTGCAAGGACAATAGAATGAATTTTACGCAAACTCTTTCACATTGACCAAATTGGTTTTGTAAAATCCGGACGCAAACAATATGAGAAAGCTGTTTCACATAATGTATTATGCTAATTGGACTAATAAACGCGGTGTCTTTGGACGTTTTATAAGCGTTTAAATGGTCATATCTTTTTAAAACAATGAACTAATTATTCTGATAGGGCCTAAATTCATAAATAATATGTCAGTGATATACTCAGCGCCAAAGGCAGCGATTATTACAAATTGCATAACGTCTGAACCTTTTGAACTTAGACGAGTGACACCTCAGGGGTGCAGTTTGAGCCCTAAGCTCTTTGTTTTATTACTAGCACCCCTGGCCAAACTTATTACCGAAATGACAACATAAAAGGAATTCTCGGCTCCTGGCTGTAGGGTCATCCAGTGATCAGAAGGTTGCTGGCTCACTCCCCCAGCTGTATGTTGAAGTATACTTGAGCATGGTACTTAACCCCAAACTGCTTCTGATGGGCAGATGGCACCTTGCATGGCATCCTGTGACATCAGTGTATGAATGTGTTTGTGAATAGATGAATTTGATGAGTGCTGTAAAGCGCTTTGAGAGGTCACTAGACTGGAAAATGCTGGTCCATGTACCATAATTAAAATGAAAAAAGTATTTTTGCATGACATTTAGCTAGCAAAATTTTTGCAGATCCTCCATGAATATATTCAATATACAAGCTTTTAAATGATGTCAAGGAAAAAAATAAAAGATGGAAAGCGCTCCCTCTAAGTATTTGGGGGAAAATAGACAGACAAAAATGAACATTCTACCAAGGATTACTTTCCTCATGGCAGCTATTCCCCTAGCCCTGGATGCCAGTTTTTTTGAAGTTGATAAATTATTTAATGAAAAGTATAGAACATGAGGCCTTAGACGTTAAAAGAAAAAATGTCTCTTCGCAAGGCCTGTGTTCAATCAATTACATGTAAGTATATGTAAGAACATCGACAATGCTTTGATTCAGTTCTCTTGCTCCATTGCAAAAACATTTCGGAACCTGATCCATTTTAAGATCAGCAACTCTCCTATTGATCCATTGGAACAACTATTGAACTACCATTTATGTTGGATGGCAGGCCACTTAGGAATAACCACTGGGATGCAAAAGGTATTGGAATAATAGACGACATGACAAATTCATACGGCAGTAAACTGAGAACTTTTGCACAACTTAAAAATGCTTATGGCATATAAAAGAACTTTCTAAAATATATTCAAATAAGATCACAACTGACCAGATTTAGGGGAAAGTGTAGCCAAAATCCTTGGAAACTTAAATTTGGAATCATATCCAGAAAATGCGTCAGTGAATTTTCTAAATTGGTGAAGAACGAAATGATGAATTATAGTTGTGTCCATAGAACATATTTCCCCCCTGTCCAACTGCATAAGATGGGTGTACCTGACTTAGATCTGTGTTGGGACTGCAAACAGGATAAAGGTCATTTCTACCATATGGTATAGATTTAGGAAAATTGTGCTATGGTCTCCCTTGGAAAGATAACTGGTAATACAGTGCATTGTGATCTAGAATTGTACCATCTGAATTATACTGTCAAAGAAATATGGTAAATATACACCAAACAAATCACAACAACTGGATGCATGAAAGCTAAAAGACTGATAGCAACATACTTGTGAGGACATAGATCAACTAAAGGAAGAACGGTGGATGCAAACTTTCTGAGACATACTTCTGATGAAACATAAGCAGTCAACACACACACACACACACACACACATTTAAATAAAGAAGGGCTCCATTTTGGCCATTATGGCAAATTGCTAATTTGTCATTAACTGACTCTGCTAGACAGGAGGAAGTCAGAAGATAATATAGTTTGCTGTGAAAATACATGTTGCGATAGAGTCTTGAAATTGTACAACAATAATCACACTGAGTAAAATTCAAAATTCATAGTGTGAGCATAAGAGCAAAGATTTAGATTGATAACTGTCCTGAGAGTTTTTAAACAATGATCATCGTATAGCTGAACTGTAAATAGAATATTATTTTTTATCGTATTGCACCAAATGACCTCTTCTTCTCTGATATATCCTATAAAGTGCGGAAGGACTTTGAATAATTAAATCACGTAATGAGACAAATAAACAAAAACATGCATGAATATTCAGAGACTTATTTCATAACGCTCCATCTTAAAAAGTCTTTGGAAAACATTGCAACAACAGCTGCTATCTTTACCTAAAGTGTACCTGCTTTTTTTCTGCCAACATAGTCCTCGACAGCAGAGCTCTCAATAAATTAAGATTATAGTTACTCTGAATCCACATTCTCAAATTAAATAGCTATACATTTTTATATAGGACAATTTTAATCTGTGTTGCGCATACACTCAATATAAAATCAAGTAAAAAATGTATAAGATCCATGGAGTTAAATTATTCTTAGATTTAACTTGATGAATGGAGGGTATGTGCAAAGCTGAATTGAGGCCACCTTTCTCTTTGAGGTGGAAAAGAGATGGACCTTTTTACTTGAAATTTCTCAGTTTAATAGGTTTCCTCAAGCCGTGTATAAAGCTTGGTTGCTTGCAAATTATAATACGATAATTATGAAAGTAAAAGTCAGTCATCCTTAAAGAGTAAAGTATTTTAAATGTCTTAAAGTGTATGTGTGTCAGTATTGGTGTTCAGTGTCACTGTGATCTGGATGATGATCAGGGCTGCTGTTGTGAAACATGTTAGTCCTTCTGTTGTGTAAGTCACACACAGATTTTTTTTAAACATATGACCAGACTTTATCTTTTTTCAATTAATCGTATTTATTTTACATTTCAAGCCCAAACATAATCAGAGATCCATCTGATATCCCCGTCCAAAATAAGTAAATAAATATCAACTTCAGTTTTTTTTATTAAAAAAATAAAGAAATGGTCATCGTTCGCGTCGGACAGAGAATATCAGCCTACTAGAGAGAACATAGAAAGGGAAGCATTGAAGACAACGGATAGCGGGCATTAACAAGGCTCTAATATATATAATGTCTCCCGCTATTTGAACAGAAAAATCCATCTACATATTTACACTTGTGATTTGATTTGGAACCGTTTCGCACTGCAGGCCCGCAGAGCGGAAAAGTAACGAATCGCCAGATTTTAATTGATCTTTAAATAAGACACACAGATGCCTAAGACATCGAATAGTTCCAGTAACAAGCTGAAGCTTTGTTGTGCTTGTGGGGCTCAGTGAAGAAACACCTCTTACAATTGAAGTTAATTACCATAAAACACTAAGTTAGTTGCAAAACCTCCAACTCCAAGTGAGGAAAATCAATTGGTTCATTGGTCTTTACTGGCTCCATCGGTGCAACGAAATAAGCAACAAAGATAAATACAAAAGCTTAATAATTTGTGAAGGGAATGTGTGACCTAAAAAGTTCGTCTCCACTGAGTTTGGAGTCACTTGGAGTCGCTGGCCAGCCTCGGCATGGTGACAGTGCTCATGCTGGACACATGTTGAGGCGGAACTTGGCACATGCTGCATGGACAAGGCATCCCGGTGCCGACGCCCCAGTGCTGGAAGCTGCTGCCCAGTGGCCCGGCACCTGCAGCGGGCGCTTTGAGGAGTCCATGATGCGGTCTGACCGACGTGACTGCAGCGATGGCGGGCGCAGACAGAGAGGCGGTGGAGACGGCCGCGGGCGGGAGGAGTGGGTGGTGCACCGCCGGGTGTGATGCATGGGGAGACGCCGGGTGTCCCGGCACGGGCCCCCCGTGTGTCATAGTCCCACAGGCTGATGGGTGGAAGCCGCCGTGGTGTCCAGTGGTGCCGTAGATTTCGCTCACCAGCCGCTTCATCTCCTCCAGTGAGTTGCTCAGCATCAGAATGTAGTTTCTAGCAAGCAGCAGGGTGGCGATTTTGGAGAGTTTACGCACCGACGGTCCGTGCGCATAGGGCATGACCTCCCGGAGCCCGTCCATGGCTACGTTGAGGTCGTGCATCCTTTTCCTCTCGCGGCTGTTGATCTTGAGGCGAATGGACTGCAGCTCGCCCTCTGACAAGAGTTTGCGGTCTTTCTTGGCCAGTCGGAGTGTGAGGGACTCCTCGTCGGCAGCGGAGAGGCCGCGCATGCAGTGGATATCTGACGGAGAGTCGCTCTGCGTAGAGGACACGGCGCCGGAGAAGCCGTGCACGGACTTCTTCAGGGTGGACAGGAAGATGTCATCAACTTCGGGAGATGACGGTCTGCTCGACACGCGGCTTGTATCTGAGTCCATGGCTCTGCTCCAGCACGGTGCGCTGAAGGGGAAAAACGTTTTTGAATTTAGGAACCTCCATATCCCCCCCCCCCCCCCCCCTAAAAAAAAAGACCATTTTTTGGTGGTCACACTAGTTGAAAAATGTTATTGCATTGGCTTTGTATTATTTTGAAGCGCTAAAGCGGACATTTAACACTGAATGCATCAGAACTTGAATATTTAAATACAATTTGCAAGTAATGTCTAGCCAGTTGCAATGTATATAATAATTTGAGATTATCAGATGAGGAAAAAGGGAAAATAAATTAGTCAGAACGCATCTATTCTACATTGAATTTCTATTTTTGTACGATGTAATTAAAAAAGATCAACCATAAAATCTACTTAGCATGAAAAGAAATAACCAAACACTTACCGAGAGAGTTTCCAAGGACGATGATGAGTACTTAAACGTCAAATCCACTTGTTACTCCAAACCGCATCTGACAGCCTATTTGGCACGCCTGCGTGCGGCCACAGGGTTTTATAATGGGCTGAGGTGCAGAGGCCGGGTCACCAGGACAACGCAGTTTCTGTCCCGGCTGCCTCCGTCCGACCAATCAGCTCCGTTCTGGGGGGTGGGTGTATACCAACACACAGCATTAAGTGAAATCACATTCCCTCCTACATGGGCCCTTGTTGTTTAAATGTTGGCCTGCGTGGAGATGGCCCGCATTAATTATAATAACACACAGAAAAAGTCATATTTGGACTGACTACGTGTCTGTATCATTCTACATCCGGAAACGGCGAAAACAATAAATCCAAACGAATTTTAATGATTTATTTAAATGATTATTACATTAGTGAGAAAACTATATAGTGTTTCTTTTAATAGAGACTATGGCCTATAAAGTTTCATTTATATCCTATAATTGTGATAATCTATAATCTGAAAATTCGTTAATCTCTCTCTCTCTTTTTTTTTTTTAATCCAACCGTAAAATCAGGCCTCATCATAAAATGGACAGTAAGAACAATAAGCAGAGCAATATGTTTCTTGCCTGCAATTTTGGTGTTAATATGGTGTTTTCCGTTTTTACCCGCTACTGTCCAGCAGCTGCTGTTCAAGTGCATCTTTAACATTAATTAATGAACTGTGCAAAATTGTTTTTAACGGTTATGATCCCTAACATTTCAATTAGTCTACCATGAACGATAGCAGTATGGCCTGCTGCTGGCGATCAGCCGGCCCCTGACATAAGGGCTTAAACCGGTGATTTGCTCCCGGGCGTAACTGAACCTGACAGCACCATTGTCCCGAAATATGACAAGTTGTGCTGTGCAGTCACACTCAATCAGCGCTAATTGCCTCTACAAGTTGATCTCTTTCAACGAGACTGGGCTCGAAATATTGTCTCTCAGTTGTTTATGAATAAAATGAAACGAAGAATGCATCAACATTCGAAAAAGGTTTCATATATATATAAATATATATATATATATATATATATATATATATATATATATATATATTTATATATATATACATATAAAACGCGCATTAAAACGTGGGTGTTGACTGATATAATATGAGTTAATTTTAACTCAAATGCTCAATTGAAATTCAAATAACATTATGTGTTGCAAATTGTATTTTCTGTGGTCCCAGTTCGTTTCCAGGATTAAGAATGTGTTGTTGCTAGGGTTACGTGCGAATTAAAACACTTTGCACACTGATTTATAACGATTAAGGGGTCATATTTGATTTTACCTGCCAGTCAAACAGAAACGAATATTTGATGTTCATTTATGTTTATTCCTTAAAATCAGGGTCGAACACACACACACACACACACACACACAGAGAGAGAGAGAGAGAGAGAGAGAGAGAGAGAGAGAGAGAGAGAGAGAGAGAGAGAGAGAGGGAGAGATTCCTTTTTTTCTCATTGTTACATTTTCTTGTTTCCTTCGTCCTCTGTCTGCTGTGTTGCCGTGTTTATGTTAAATTCTCTTATGATAAATAAGACAGTTAAAGTGACAATGCCACTCAGGAGGCTTGTATCTGTGTCATCACTTCCGTCATTAAACAGTCCCACAGTCTCACACTGGATTTATACAGATGACTGGCTTTCCTCTAACTCAACATTATGCATCATTATTTTTAAAGATGGATAAGACAAGTAGCCTGCCTAATGAAATTACTGACATCTATCAGGAATTCTGGAGGTTCTGTTGTAGTCTAAACACTCAAAGGGTGCTTCACAAAGATTGTCTCCCTAATCCAAATCTCTTTCTCTTAATGTTCAATCACAGATTTAAAAAGAGCATCTCAACCTTTGTGAGATCTCACTCATTTTCAGGTCCAAATACTTGATGTAACATAGTCATCATAGTAGCTCTTCAAAAGGATTATATATAAAATATGATACATCTCAAGCTTTTTATTATAAACCATCAAATACATGTAAATCAGCCTGAACCTTTAGAAATATCCTATGAGTAAAGGGGTCCCATTGACAAACTCTGGTGTATGAAATTTACCTGTGATGACCATAATAAACTATGCAAAATTACACATTGTGAATTTTTGGTATCTGAAAGCTACACTTTTTTTCCCCAAAAAACTTGTAAATAAGTGGCAAAGAATCTGTGAAAGCAGAGAGTGCCTTCCATTATATAGCTTGAACTCTGCAATGTGTGGCAGGCAAATACATTTGATTTTCAACACCTAAAATCAGGTTCTATATGTATATGATATCTCGTTATTTTACCAAAAAGAAAAAAAAGGAAAAAAAAATATTTCATACTTTATTTCTTTTCTTTTTGATAAAATTAAACGTTAAACCCAGATTCTCACACCATGGGCATTTATCTGCTGCTTAATCAGCCTCCATTCTTCTGGTTTCAGGCTTTCCACCAGATTTTGACTGGATTTTCCCCCATCCAGTCACAAAAGCATTCATGAGGTCTATTCTTTCAGTGAACAGGTCTTACTCACAATCTTAAAATGGAAACTGGCAAAACTATTTCTTGATGGAGCTGGCTTTATGTACAGGGGGTAATGACATGTTGAAACACGAGGGGCTTTTATCAGGTTGTTGACCGAACTTTGGAAGCATAATGTTGAAAAATGTATGCTGTAACTTATAGTCCCCATTGATTGGAGCGCCAACAAATCTATGAAAACAGCCCTAAACCAATAGTATGTGGACAGCATTGTTTTCTACTTTCCCTTTTCCTTCCAAGCTTTGATTCTGACTAACACTCCTTACTGTCATCATCTCAATCTTTCCCTCTCTGTCCATCAGTCTGGGTGGCGGTAGGCCCAGTGCTGTGGTGAATACCAATAGTGAGGAGGAGCATATGTGAGCCATACTTAATCCTGCTAATCTCCCTCCAAAATAAAAAAGAAAAGAAACAAAAACAGCAGAAAAGAGAGGAGGATAGAAAACAGGAGAGAAGGTTTCTCTTTCTGTCTGTGCTGAAGCCAAATGAACTGAAAGACATGGATAATGTTCTGGCTCTCCCCCTCAATCCCTTTCTCTGTGAAACAAAATGAAGCAAAATTCTTGCTTTTGTTGAAATCTGTAGTGAGGAATTTGAGTTGCCGCCTGCCACTACCACTGCTGTTACTGTTTGTGTCACGTGTGGTCATGCCTCCTAGTTAGTTTTACATGCCATTGTCCTAACCAAGCAATTAACTGTACATTTACTAAACAAAGTTAAGTGCAAGTACAGGAAATTGAGTGAAAAAAAGTGTCCTGACTTTACACCATGTCCTCTTCATTACGATGGGGAAATTTTCCAAAAGAAGTCAGTTTGTAAAGAAGCAAAAGTAATAATGTTAAAAAGTACACAAACAAAACATTATGTTAATGCAAAAAAAGTCGTAGAAACCTGAGGAAAACAGTCACTATAGAACCATAGTCATCAACTGAGATGAAGCCGACAGGGATAGTGCAAAAATCATCAGAATAGAACAATCATCAGAAGAGGATAATATTTGGTGACAATCCTTTAGAGTCAGTGACTGTCTTGCATCTCAGACCCAAACCTATTGGTATCTTCCCTGGTGATGTTCTGCCAGGCCTGTATTTTAGGAAGCCTTACTTTTTGCTTTTTTGGGGGTCCCCTTTTCATCGGTTTGGTGTGTTTCATTATCGTAACATGTCCCCGGCACCCCTCACTTTCCTCTTTTCCTCATGCCCTAGATCCTTCAAGCAAGAATGGGGACAGAGACACAAGGAAGTGCTGCGAGGGAAAGTAAGCTAGAAGGGGCCTGTTTCCTTGCTCTAAACACCTACCATAGATTATACATCTCTCCTTGCTTCTGGTCTCCTCAGGGTAGATGAAAGGAATCAGATGATCCTCTGTGATTGTGGACTGGGAACGATTTGGGTCATCACAGACCAGGAATGAAAAGCACGCCTAGTCTAAGATGATTATTAACTGGATAGAGCAAGAATGTATGCTCAGAAGACCCTAAACATTTTCTTGTCCCCAAACTCTCTTACTTTTTTTCTTGGAGGTTTGCTCATACAAGTGTTCCAAGTCAGAATCAGCAAACATTTTTAACTGCAGAAACTCATCAAATGTTGCTTGTTTCAGCCTGAAGATTATGATTTCCACAAACACGTCATCTGACCATTTACATCATTGATGCCTTAACAAATTACATTGAAGCTGCCTTTTCTGGGTAACTTGATTTCCTATTTACACAAGAGGAAATGTCAATCCATCTTGGGGGAGGCAGCCCTGTCACCAGATTGAAATGTTGGCAGTTAACATTTCTGTAAACCACTGATATATTCACATTTGTACCTGTAAATGGGGTCCACATACCTGTGGAGTTAAAGCTAGACAAGAAGTCTGGCCAGTGATTGCAGGAGAATGTGTTTCATCATTTCCTTACTTATGGCATCTTCAGTTGTGTGTGTGATGACCAAAATTTACATTTTTTGTGTCTAAACCCAACCAAACTATAAACATAGTGTTGTCATAGAATAAAATACAAAATTAAACCTAAGGTTAAGTTTCAATATATCCATGGTTTGCAGAAACATTGCCAACATTTTCTCTTATGATTGCGTTGGGGAGGTGGCATTAATGTTTGTACAAAAGCACATGGCATTGCGTTCTGATAGTGTTGATTTATTTCAGTAAAAACCACAAATGTGAACCTCATGGTGGCACTAGAGGAAAAGTCAGAGGATGACTAAAGCCATTAGTCTTAATCCTCTGGGGCCATGAATGTCTTTCCTATGTGATGAGCTAATTAACACAGCTTGGCAGCTAAAAACAGAAATGAAAACACAAAAGTACATGGTAAAAACAAATATCTAAGCACATGAGAAAATTAGTCTGAAAATGTCCTGGGGAATTATTGGTGATTTTTCCAGTGCTCCTCAAAACTGTGTTTTATAATGTGTCCATTCAACCCTTCAGCAGATCAGATGATGGTGCTAATAATCAGGACTATGCAGAGGAGACACACACCTAATTGCAAGTTTATTTTGTCCCCCTAGCATAAACTAATGCAATCTAATACAACAGTCCTGCAATAAATCTTCCACTTCATGAAAGCTATACTATTCAGTTTCTGTTGAGTATCATAATAACTGACACACCAGTTGCACACTCAAGGCTTGAGAGCATTAGATGAGTGGGCAAAGCAATAATTATAGTGTTAGTTGTATCTGCTCCATAAGATCTTCATTAATGAATGAAACATTGTACCATTCGCTTTAAAAAAGAGGATTAGAGACTTGTTACCATGGAAATCACTGGTTAAGTGAAAGAACAAGCCAGACGTCATGCCTGTAATTCCCCTAAGGTATCATCAGAGGGACAGGGAAGGGAGTTCTTCCAAAAGTCCTTCTGTATCTGTGATCTGTAATAGGTATATACAGTAGGTGATTTGTTTATTTTTAACAGGGGGGATGGTCCAATGGAAGCATCACCCTGCCCCGACACACCTATGTACACCTCCCAAAGGACATTGTTGCAGGACGCCTTAACCGTAACTGTGACATTTCTTAGTCTACAATTCCATTTTATTCAGTTTTCTTCCTTCTCTCCCCACTACAATTGTCTTTTTATAACTGTATTAAAGTAATGAGTAAATACACCTATACATTGTATGCAGTGGACTGAGTTTATTCAGGCAGGGTTTCTCATGTTTCTTACAATACACTACAAGCAGGGCCATTTTAAGTTACATGACCCCTTGGAAATTTTTTACCATCTAAATTCCTTGTAGGACACACATTGAATATTGTGCGAAATAATAGAACACGACCGATTTATTGTTAGGCTGATTTTATCGGTTATATCAATATCGGTGTATATATTGTCCAATATGAAAACCTTATATTTAAAAACTAATATGCAGAAAAACATGCTTGGGTTAATTTAAAATTAACGACGTAGTTTGTCCAGCGCTTCGACGGGTGACAACAACAGCTGGGGTCAGGAAATATAACAGCTTCCTCATTAATGGTTAAACTATAAACCAGCACAAACATTACAAATGCCAACATAACATAGCCACCATGTTCTGAAATGACACACTAAAGACACTCACAAAAAGTAACATTTTAGAATATAAATAGCAAACTTTTGTTGATCTGGTAATTTTTCATTTTTATACAATCGGGAGTCTGCACAGGTTGTTTTATTTTAAAGATTTACCGGATGCTCTATGCTGTTCCTGTGTCTCTGACTTCTTGCCGGAGCGATCTGCTCTGTGCAGCTTGTTGTGGCTTCCGTAAAAATAGACCAGGCAACCAGAACACACAGCAGCTGTGGCCGGCTTGACTCCACAGTGTGCCAGAGCTGATCGCGGATGCCTGTGATTTGCACCACACTATCTGCTACTAGCGGATGGAGAGTGATGGCAGGTTAACAAGGGGGATGCTTTTAGGTAATTTTGCTAACAAGGGGGACGGCATCCCCCCTCATATCGCCTACTGGGTATATAGGTCCATACAGGTACATGTGAAGTTAAAAGGTCACTAACCTAGTCAGGCTCAGGTCATCAAACACATGATGAACCATGTAGATCCTGGCTGTCTTCACATTTCTGTGTCTCAGGGGCTGGACAGTGACATGCTGGCTGGGTGCTTTATCTCTACAACAGCTATTAGGATGTAATTAAGTCCTAACACTGTAGAGCCTCCCATAGTTACTATAACATATCTGCAAATGGAAGCTTACAAGGTCCTTTAGACAGCATGACAAATTGAATGGAACTCATTGGGCTCTGGCTATTATTCCAGCGGCCCCATCTGGCTGGGAAAAGATAAAGGGGATTTGCTGGAGGTTGCGAAGGGTTGAGCCTCCAAGCTTGGTGTGTGTGAGTGTGTGTGCATGAGGGATAAGTAACAAGAGGGGGGTCCAGGTCCTGTGTGAGTAGTGTTTTGAGGGTTCCAGGGGGATTTTTTTCATTCTCTTTGGTCTGAGCTTCAATTCAACAGGCAGCCTAAGATTTGCTTTTGCCAAATGTTACAAATGTTTCGACAACCTGGTCTGTGATCCTCGGGGGTCACCCAGGGGGGCATGGGGTACAACGGCTTTACGCCCAGAGATTTAACAAAGCAGCATGGGGATGAATATATTCAAACTTGTATTCACTCCCCAGACCTCCAGATGCTTGTTTTAGGGAGATTGAGACTAGACTGAGACACATAGTGTGCAAAGCAGGCCAGCTGGCAGTTCCGTTTTTATAGTAGGTCTGTGACCAAACTTGAATTGACAAAAAAGTGTCATGTCCATGAAGTGCTGCTGTCAATAGTCACCTGTTGAGAAGATGGTGGAATTATTTTAGATTGTAGAAAGTTATTTTTTTTTTTTATGAATGTTTAGAAAGTTATGGACCACAAAAAATACTGTGACATTTCACCTTTGTATTTATGGTTTGAAACAAAAGCGACAGCTGATCCGACTTTGTCTCCAAATTGAAGTGTAAGATCGTACCCATGAGTGAAAACCATTGTGCATTAGTGTGAATGGCCTAATTCTTCAAAGCATTACATTTACAATCAGATCTGATGCCAGTTTTTATATGGTATTTGTGCCAGAAGTGACCATATTTGAATGTCTGTGGACTTGCAACATGGATTAAATATTTAAATGACTGGTTAGAGAACCATATGACGCACAAGAACTGGTTTAATGTCTGATTGTCAGACATTTTTGGATGTTCTACAGACATCTAACACAATCACAATCACAATGTTCAACATCCGAACCAATATTATTGCCATTATTGTACAGTTACATTGTTTTCTGAAGTAATGTGAAATACATGTTGAAAAGAAAAATTATTAAATGACAGCAAACATGGCAATTAAGAAATGAAATGGCTTCTTTATATTATGTTATTATTTCAAAGATAGGCTATTCAGAGTTGCAAAGGGGGTAGACCTTTGGGGAAATATCCAATAACCTACTTTATGATGGTTTGATGACGAAAACATGTTACTTTACAAAGACGATGAATGAAGCATTAAGGTCACTGCCATGGTCCATTACCATGAATGAAACATGTTCTAGCACCTAGTCAGATGGCTAACTAGGTAAAGTGCCTGTCAATTAAATGTAAGAAGAAAAGCTTAGAGGAATGAACCCATCAGTGAAAGACATCATGAACATTTTAATTTTGACCCATAAGACGCTGTCCTTTGGTTGCTGTCCTTTTGGCTTGACAGAAATACTGTCCAAAAATGATGTTATGAAAACTTTCAGTTCAAACCTTGTAATGATGTCACTTTGACACCAACTGTGAAAATTCAAAAGATGTCTAAAATACATTGCAAAAAGGATGTCAATAATGAACATTAAAAAAAACACCTTCAAGAATCAAGAAACATCAAGAAGACATAAACAAAAGATATCGCACCCTTATAAAGATGTATTTCGGACATCGATAGTGAAGAACATCTAAAAGGATGCCGTTTTTTCAGTGGACATTTTTTGATAAAGATGTTTAATTGGTGTCTTTAGAACGTGTCTTTGTTCAGTTGGTTAAATACAATTTAAGACTTATTTTTGCAAGCAGCTTAAGTTGTCCCCAGCTGGCCTTTAGAAAAGTTTAGGGCACCTCCGCATTGACATCACTTGGCAGACCCAGAAGCTCTGTCCACTTATAATGTGGTCTATAGCTCCATTCGCACTGCCTTTTCAAGGTGGGAATCATGTGCCAATACTCCACCTGGTCGTCTGTTTGAAAGTTACAGACGCGGAGAAGAGGGACGGGTTCTAATCTTCCTCTGGCGAACAGCAGCAGAAGCGAGAATAGAAAAGCCGGCCCTGCCCTACTGACTCTCCTCACATTTCTTCTGAAAAACTGCGACTGTCCCCGGCAGAGAGAGCCAGATTGCTCCCACAGTTGAATGGCGGGAATTATGTCACGTGATTAAGAGCAAAAAACTCTAAATCACCATGTCTTTGTCCCCTTCCACAATTGTATTGTTGTAGTTGCTGCCTCTGGAAACGACAGTCCACCCTCCGGACCAAGACTTCAGTGAACTTTTCCCCAGAAAACAACATGTCACCCCGCAAGTGAGAGCCAGACAGGGTCCTCTATTCACTAATGGCGATTATCAGTGACGGACTGGGAACAAAAAACTGTCCTGGAATATCGGCCCACCAGTGCATGGGGGGGGTGCATGCACCTTTGATAGCTAGATAGATAGATTTAACTGCACCAGAACATGGACATATCAATGCACAACCCCAATGCATAAAACAAATTCATAAATCATCAGCCAGCCGCTCCATAATAAAACCATCATTCTTTATCCATGTCTACCTCTTCATCCTCCTCTTGCTCATTTCCCCTGGCTAGTATTCCTCACTGTCCTGTCTTTCTCCCTTGTGTGCTGGCTCAGCTGTGTTGCTAACATTAGTGCTAGCAGCATTAGCGCTAGTGTTAGCTGAAGCTGCACTTGATTTTAAAAACAAATCAGTCAGTTTGCAGCATTTTTCAGCCAACAGCGCTCTCTTAGATTTCTCTCTCTTTTCCTCCGCTCACCCCTTGTGTCGCTCGATGCCTCGGTTCATTGTTTTTGCTAGCTTAATCGCAGTCAACTTCTAACTCCCAATCTCCAACTTCCAACAACCACGCAGATGCGGTCTACTCGATTCAGTCTTGAAATTCCCAGAAGGCATTGCTTCATTTTAACTTTTGCAAACAAAGAATCAAATAAAAAATTGCAGGTAGATTTGTTTTATTTCAAACCATGCACATATTTGAAAATCTGAATAAGACATTTCGCTACGAAACAATGCAGACTGATGTAAAAGTTTGTGACTGTAGAGGGTAACCATGACTGTGATACAGAGACTCATATGTGGCATAGACAGATATGATCTTGAGACCGTATGTCTGTGACTTTTATGCCGCTCTCTGATTAGTCGGTCGGCCCAAACGGCCCACGAGGGCTCCGGCATCTGCTGCAATTCCAGATTACCAGTCCGTCACTGCTTGTGGGCACGGGCGGCTGCCGGCTGGCATCCAATTTAAAGACACATTGTGGCCACCTACCGGTCTGGAGTGTGAAACAGTAGATTAACGTGAAAAAAAACAAAAAACTGACGATGACTGCGTGGCGGCCGTTGGCCGTCCTGGAGTACCGGCCGTTCTGTGATTCTCCAGAACACACAGATGGCCAGTCCGCCCCTGGCGATTATGTAATTTGGAATTTAGAGCAGTGCCAGCATGCTATATGAAATGACACACTGAAGGAACTTTAAGCCTGCCTTGTTCAGTGTTGATTCAATGGTTTGTTGTGGCAATAATGCAGAGTCTCTGTATGAAAAGGACTTATGGTTAGAAGGCAAGCAGTATAGGCCAGAATGATAAAGTATACTACAAACCACATTTTATTAGCATTGTGTTATACTAACAGATATTTATATTACTTTGTCCACATCATTTCTACCAATGCAGTTAAGATAAAAATCAGAAACATCTCTTTAAAACATAGAATAGAATTACTTTATTGATCCCAAACTGGGAAATTATTAAAACGTGCAATACAATTCACCACATCACAATCTATATTTCAAAATGATCAAGTTGAATCAACACCTTTAAAACAGTTTCAGCAGAAACTGAATATTATAACCTTCATGAAGGGGAAGATTTATGCAGGACTGTTGTATGTAGACTGCATTAGTTTATGCTCGGGGGACAAAATAAACTTGCAATTAGGTGTGTCTCTCCTTTTCTTGGTTATGCTTATTAGCACTATCATCTGATCTGCTGTAGGGTTCAAAGGACTCATTATAAAAATATAATTATAAAACTTTTTTCCATCACCTCCAACTATCTTTGATAGTGTGATTGAATGTCTTGTATATTTCAAATTAGTATACAGGTGTTGTCATTGACATATCTGTTTTTGTTGTCAAATAAATGCACAATTAATTTAATAAGATCCCTGGTAATCTTGGGCTAACATGGTGTTTTTACAGTACACAATAAAGATATGTAAATGCTGATGCTTCAACAACACTTTACAATAACCATTAGTAAATGGTAAATGTCTTATAAATAAAACTTTAGTTAATAGCTATTTCACTTTTTATACACATTTATAAGCCATTTTGTACACAATTGCTTTTTGGAAAGTTGCAACTGATATTCATACAATTTTAGAAATGGTTAAGTGTCTTTCATCTAAAAACATTATTTTTGTTACCATCATGAAGTTGTAGCTGATTTTTATAAACCTCAATATAAATAAATATAAAAACCACAAATGTGAACCTCATGGTGGCACTACAGGAAAAGTCTGAGGATGATTAAAGCCATTAGGCCTAATCCTCTGGGGGCCATGAATGTCAATGCCACCTTTGAATATTTATAAATAATATAAATAAATACATGGTCTTGCATTGTTGTTAACAGTTAAATAACTATTAATTAAGGTTTAGATTACAAACATTTATTATTCATTAATGATGATTATTATAGAGTGTTTCCAAAGCAGCCAAAATATTTCAAGCTTAAATAAAAACAAATCAACTATTTCTGACAATCAGACAGCTGCATTTGACAATGTAACAGCCTCTTAAAAATGAATACAATGACCACAATGTGTCTAATCTATGGATACACATTTCCCATTGTTATATTCAGTTGGTGATGTATTACCTTTAAAGGTCCCATATTATGAAAAACAAGTTTTCTCTGGTCTCTACATATATAAATGAGTGATTCCTACATGGTCTCTGCAGCCCACCCACTAGTAAAACGGCGCTTCTACAGGCTTGTTCAGATTCTGCTCCTTTCGTTACATAATGAAAGGAGTCATTTTTATAGGCCGGCCCTCTTCTGCGCAGTGATTGGAGACATCCGAGAGGGGGGCGTCCATCTCCGCGGTGAAGTTTGGTGTGTCCAGCGGACACAGATAGCAGTGTTTCGCAATGTTGTCACTCAGAGTTAGACACACAAATTGCTCTGTTGTTGGTTGTATAAATCAATATCAGGGCCTATATTCTGTCCCAGCTACAGAACAACAGAAGAGACACTGGTTGCGTTTCATTTTTAACGACAACGTGCCGGCTACGGTTCGTGTTAGCTTGTATGTGTGTGCTAACCACTTCACATCGGACCGCTTCAGTAATGAGGGTCAGTACAAAGCTGGCTTTGCCTCGACACTGACCCTCGTAAAAGGATCAGTCCCAACCATATTGGACCCAGCAACTGCACCAGTGTCACTACGGTTTGATTGTATTAACAGTTACCTACGAGTATGGTGAAGTCAGCTGGAAATTGGCTAACTAGTTAGCTCCGCTTCGGTCTGCTAAGCAATGGTGTTTGAAGCAAATATTAATGTTAATAATATTACGATGGAGCTTGGTTGTCACAGTAAAAAAGGTTGAAAACATGTGCAGACTGGAGACAGAGACGATGTGAACAGTGTCCAAGATATATATACGGCCTCAGTCCTGCTTAAAGTCACTGGAAGCCCTGCAATATCCTCAGCAATGTAAAGGGGTCTCATGATGGAGATTTGCCAGGCTTAACATGCCCTGATTCAGTTGGCAGTTGTCAGAAGGCCAGAGACAGCAATTTGAAGAGTTACAATGGTATACACAAGCAGCCCAGGCCATCCCTGCTCTGTTACTATTAGTATTATATGGAGGGTCTGAGAGGCTGGGTTACATTCCTTTACTCTCACTGCCAGCCTCCTGATCCCCTAACACACACGCAAGCTCATCATTCCTAACAAAAGGGTGAACTTACTTAATCACCACCCCACTGCTAACTGGCTGTCAGCCCCCAACACACACAGACATATACATACACATACACAGACATGTGTACACCTTGTGGGTTGACTGTTAAAGTTGTGTTTTAGTTTTGAGTGGTTATGGTGAAAACTGATGTTTTCCTGTAACTGTAAATTGAACTTATTGAAACAGTGAGGAAATTCTGAAAAGGTACAGGAAATATTTACAGTCTTTACAGTGTAACAACAATGTAAGGAGGCCAACTTTCTGTTGACCTTTGTGTAACTAAATATTCATTACAGATGTTATAAATAATATATTTCTGTCCAGGAGTGGACTGGCAACCTGGCACACCAGGACAGATCCTGGTTCATCGCCGCATTGTTGAGCTAGTCACCCCTTCTGCATCAAATCAAATCAATTTTATTTTGTAGTCCAACATCACTATCACATTGCCTGCTCTACAATCTGTACAGTGAACATTCTCTGTCCTTAGACCCTCGATTCAGAAGAAAAAAGAAGATGGAAGAAACCTCAGGGAGAGCCACAGAGGAGGAATCCCTCTCCCAGGAAGGACCGACATGCAATACATGTCGCATGCACAGAAAAGACCAACAAAATGACATTTTACAAGTTGCATTAACAGAATAACTGATACAAATTACAATATATGGAAAGTGTGTGGATCCAGGAGTTGACTGAGCAGTTTGAGGCATCGCGACCGTTGTTACCTGGAAGAGGAAAGGCCAGACAAGATAATTAGCAGTAAAACAGAGGGATCAGATGAAGAGCCACACGATTACAGAAATACAGATATAAAGAGATGGTAAAACAGAGGAGAGCAAAGATCCAGCAGAGCCCAGAGTATGACAATCCATATGCATCAATATGTGATGCAGCAGGAGCCAAGAGAGGTATATGGTCCCAGAAGCCTGTGTCCCATCAGAAAGGAGCCTGAATGAAAACTGAGGAGAAGGGGAAGGATGAGGAGGAGGAGGAGGAAGAAGCAACACAACTTGCAACTTGTGGGGACAGAAAACAAAAACAAATGTTAGAGAAATGCGATGTTAATCAGAATAAGCAAATTCTTTCTCGACGACAGGACAATGAAAATTAAATCATTATCCTCAAACACCTGGGTTAAAAGTTCCAAACGTCTCAACCTTTAAAGAAAATGCCAAGCTAGCAGCTATATATATCACTTTCCCTGGTTGTACGTCATTATTATAGTTGGTGTTGAGTTTCAACCTATTTAAATCTATTCATATTTTTTAACTTCAGCTATTGGAATGTCCAAAAAAAAAATGATGTATAGACTTAGGCTATCCATCATTTAATTAATTTGGTTGTTTTCTTCCCAAAGGTAACGAAGGACAACTAACTGGAAAGTTTGTTTGACCAGTGGCCTTGCTTGCCCCATGTTACATTAACAAGCTAGAGACATACAGCAACAGAAGTTATGTGTTCTGTTAAAATGAGTTTGAGATTACAAAATGACACCACTGACAAATAAATTGGTATTGCCCTACTATGTAATGCTTATTGTTGCGTTTTACAAATTTCCTTCTCAGTCCCTAATGAAATGTGTCCTGGAAAGTCTACCTGTGACTTTCAAAACCTTCCATTCCAAAACCTTGACCTGACGTTCAGAATCACCTGTCATTATAAGACCAGCAAACAGCAAGTACTATGGTGCTAAAGCAAGTGGGCTGTGCTATGTCCTTTAGAGTCTGTCAGCCTATGTATTTAAAAAAGGCTATGCATGAATAAATCCAAATAATGCAATGATCTTATTTCTTTTTTCACTTATCCATGAAACAAAACAATAATAATAATAATAATAATAATAATAATGATAATGGAAAAAAATAATGAAAAAAAATAAATAATTAAAGCTGCAAGCAGTGATGATCGAGCCCGAGTGGTGCTGTTGGAGGGCGCGCATGTAGATGCCTCCATGTGTAAGCGTTTACTGGAAGTGGTCTGAATGGGTGAAATAACACTGCCTGTGTCCACTATGTGGCGCTAGAGACCACCCATCAATTATATGTCATGCTGTAGTGTATGATGTGGAGAAAACAACCTGTAAATGTCATGTAAATCAGATGATGTTTGTCCATACTGCTAATAGCTGAGAGGAAGAGAAGCGCTTCAGTTGCCTTTTTTCAAAAATGTATGCATGTGTTATGTGTGAGAGAAAGTGTGTGTGGCTTGTGGTTTTACTTCTGCCTTGTTTTGCTTGCATTTATAGTGTAAAGCTCTTTGTGTTACATGTTATTTGTATGAAAACTGTATAATATAAATAAAGTCAGATCGAATGGCATGTGGCTGACTTCCTGTGTCCAGTGGGTGGGCACTATGGAAATGACACAGGACTGATGCATAGATGTATTCAAAGCAACACCCTCTACATGTGTGACCAATTTGGATGGGAAAGTATATGTTGGAGTAATAAAGACTTCCTGCTTTATGGAGATGCATCAAAACTGACCACACTTTCACACCCACGGAGGCAAACAATTTTGATAACTTTTCATCTTCAAGTTCTTAGGATGATACTGACTGAATGTGAAGTCTGTGGTATTAAATCTGTAGGAGGAGTTTGTTCAAGTATGAGGCAGGGAAATGGCGCCAATTGGCAGCAAAATCTCTACTGTGAATCACAATGGCAGACTTACTGTTGTACTGTGCGTCTGGTCATGATACATTTTGTGCATGTATGTGCATGTAGGAGGCACGGTTTCAAGCTTGAAATCTTGTAGGTGGCGGGGCTTCAAGCTTGGAATTTTCCTGGGGGCACCATGGAGCCACTTTGTGACTGAAAAGGTCCAGAACCTCACAGATATCAATGTTTATGACTACTGATAAATGTGCAAACTTTGACGAGTTTTTCTGTATGTACGTGTGCGAGGTGGGGAAAGTCATTAGGGGGCGCTATTGAGCTGTTGTGCCGCATCTGATGGCAGTTGTGGTATCAAATTAAAGTACTCATGAGTTTGAACCTACATGCGAAATTTGGTAAGTCTGTGAACATCCTAAAGTCCTCTAGACAGTGTTGGCAAAATGAAAATCTGCGCACGCCATTCAAAAACTTCCCCAAAATGAATCCCTTGCTATATAGATGAGACCTATGAGTTCTGCAAATTTCATGAAGATCAAAAAAGTTTTTTGGTCACATGACCCAATGTTAGGGGGCACTTTGAAGTCCCCTGGCCACACCCAATCATGTTGAATCTTAAACATTTACACTGGATGTGACGTTTGTGTAGAGAGGGTGAAATAATAGGCCAACTCACCACACTAGCTAGCTCTTCTTCAGTTCTTAAGCAATTATGCTGTCACCAAGCCATAATGCCTTTTGGAGAATGAAGAGAGGAACACACATTAATTGAACCAGATTTGCACTATGTCCATGTATTTGTGTGAGTGTGTTCCCTTACCTACAGTCCATTGAGCTGTGGTGTGATTTCATACTTTCTGCTGCCCTGATTTTGGTTAAAAAGAACAGAATGTAGGGAGGGAAGGAGGGAGGCGATGGGAGAAAGCAGAAAAAAGGAGGAGCGGGTGGGGTGTGCTTGGAGGGGGCTGTTTGTCACTGTGAATCGGCTCAGGGTGGTTCACATCATCTGGCCATTGATGCCCGCCCCTCCCCTGTTGTAAAACAAGCTCCTGTTGGCCTGCCTGAACACTGGGGGCATTGTGTTCAACCCTTGCAGGAAACATACCACCCAAAGTGCTGCTACCCCCACTACCATCCACCCATAGCATCCCCAATCCTTCTCCCCCATTTACATCTCCATTATTTCCACCTTCTTCCATGGACAATATGATCTCAACTTCGAGATAAAAGTGAAAGATGTAGAAACCTGAAGCAGACATAAGACAAGGAAGAGTAAAATCATTTGAGAGCAACAGGTAGGACTAATGAGGCCAGACTGAAGGATAGAGGGACAGAGTTGAGGAGGCTGAGGGAGGTGCAAGGGGGAAGACAGATTTGAAGGGCTGGTGTAAAGGGGGGCGTTCCCCAGGGTTTCTATGATATTGAGGGCTAATGGGAAGATTGATGGATTGAGACAGCAAAACAAAACAAGGGGTGGTGATAAAATGTAGAGTGAGGGATTGAGCAAGTAGCGGTCAGGCTGAATAGTGTCTTGCAGCTTCAATTCTGAGGATGTATGAGTGTGCATGTTACAAGGCCAGGAGATGGAACAAAATTTAGTGCCTTTGGGGGCAGGGAGTGGGTGTGACTCGTTCCCTAATTACCAGGGAGGTCTCAGGAGCTTGGGTACAAGACAAGTGTGAAGGGTGGGAGAATGAGACAGGATACAAGGGGTTAGTGCAGGTCAATGCTGACCACCTAGGATGCCCCTTGCAAAAGACGCACACCCCCCATCTATTTCAACCCTCCCAAAGTGCTCGGCTGAATGCTATAAATAAATATCGTGTCTTCACCTCTAAAAGCTGATAATTTACTGCCCACCCATTCCACACTGCCTATCTCTTCTCCATTTCTCAGCACCGTTGCCAGGCGGTGGATTGAGCTTGTCCTTTGAGTTTCGAGGACCAGGCCTGTGTTTTCTGGAGGGGCTGTCCTCAAAGTCTGAGCACCCTGGAGTGGATGTACACACACACATATGTTTATATGTTGAATGCCACACATCCTCCTTTATCAGCCACCTCCAAAACAGCTACCCGTATGGCAAGGATCTGAGAGATTCTTTTAGGAGGAACCTGTTGCAGGCAAATTTCTTCCTTTTTTAATTAAATGTGGATTTAATAAGACTTTGGATTGATGTTTCTCAATCAAAAGGAAACATGTCATGTGTCCTCACTTTTTTTTCAAATTTGCCTATTCCTCCACTGAGACTGGTCTATTTGTTCAAACTGATAAAACAACCTATTCGCTAAACAGTAAACTCTTCACCTGATTACTAAATTTGTTGTACCTCTAAATGTGTTAACTGATAAAATTGGTTGTTTTGTAGACATTTTGTATATATTCCATCATCAATATGTACAAAAAGGCCTTGAAAACATAAATGCAGTTTGCACAGAAAATAAGCCCTAATGCAAAATGAATTGTTCAATCAAGTCAATCTTATTTGCCATCACAAAAAATACATTTTTACTTGTTGTAGTGGTCAAGGCACAGACCATGTAATTGTAATGTCTCTGGTTTATGTCTGACATTTGCTGCTTTTTGTACCTGTATGTATTGCTATTTTCAATTATCCAATAAAAACTTCCAAAAAGATATAAATAGCTGGCAAAAATAATAAATACATTCAACCAATGCTTGTATTTTTGTAAGTTGTACTTCCAATTGTTCCTGCTCCAGCTGGTGACCTTGAGGGAGGAATATAACTTGAAAGTAGCAGAGCAGCAAAATGTCGAAGGTCAGACGGATGAATTGGCATCGACTCTGATAAAGTGTCTCCTCTAACACTGGACCACCATCTTTCTTTAAAATTAAAGCATAAGTCAGATGGATCAAGAAACCCATAGTCAGTAAAAAAGGTTTTGAAAAGAAAAATTAGCAAAAGTGGTAAAACTATTGCCTAAACTGTTTGAAGGTCAACTTCCTGGTTCAAATTTAAATTACCATGCTTCAAAAAACAACAACCAATCTTTAAACACTTATTTTAAACATGACAACCCCACCCCTTAATGTGAGTGTCAAAACAAGCACAAGGTTTATTTGCAATCTGGACTCTTATTTTACATTTTTCTTTATTTCTATTTTTTCAAGGAAATGTATTTACAAATGTTATGTTGCAGTAATTTATTTACCCGACAGCAAGGTAAGAAATGAAACTTCAACAACAACTGCCTGTTTTATTACAGGCTTGTGTGTATGTTTAATTATCAAAATATAGAAATATGGGTTCACCAACCCTCTCAGTAGGAATGAGAGTCAAAATTCCCTGCACATTATATACTCTTCCTGTTTCACCTCACAAATCAAAGCAGACAAAGGAGGAGTAAATGATAAGAAACTTTACTTCAAAGATTGACTACAGACTTGGCTAAGCAAGAAAGAGAAACATGCATGATATCAAAGCTGCTACAAGACAAAAAAATATTGTTCTTGAATGGAATATGACATGGCTCATTTGAAAACAAAAACACTTTCTTTGACAGCAGTTCTTCATTGTAAGGTGTAAGTCACAATTGCAAAAATGCAGTTTGATTTATTCACGCTAAACACAATTTTTCCATAACATGACCTCAACATAGATACAACATTTAATGTCCCCAACAGTATGAAATCATATGAATCTGGACCATAATTAGCTACCCTGCAATTTGCAGGTAACCTTGTTTCAATTTACAGTTTATAGATAAAACGAGATACATGTCCATTAAAAAAGGAGAGGGGGAAACATCTTGGGACAGCATAGGTAAGATGCAGCTTTGTAGTACTTACTTTAAAAGTAACCCTATGCAAATTTCTGTCAAAGCAACAACAATAAAAAACGACTTACCATTACAAATAGACTGGATGGTGAATGTGAGTTGTGAATAAAATAAGTGAAAATATTCAAAGTCATGTCCAGCATAACAACCTTCTCTGATGCTGGGCCAAGATTCTGCATAACTGCCGTTGCACACACAACACCAGGTTATGAGAGTTGGTGCACATGTATTAGATTATCAAAATTAGTACAAAATGCCTTCTCAGAATCACCAGTCAATCACAGATCAAATCAAAACAAGTTAACTACTTTACACCACAAAACGCATGCACAGTCAAATCAGAAAATGTATACATAAGTTAATGCATGCAAATCAAATCACTAGAAATACAAATACATGCTCAAAATTCAACAAATACTTGTTGCACACAAGTTATTGATGAAACTAATGGTGCAGTGGGTGTCATCCCTTTGGTAGTGGCCTAATCTGGCCTCTTCTTCTGGTGTCCCTGTACACTGCTGTTGTGGGTGGTACAGCTGGCGCTCAACCTGTAGGAAGGCACATCACTATTTCTCTTCCAATCACTTACGCTATGGGGCTCTACAGTAAGTGGCCTAAGGAAAAAGGGCATTGGCATAACATATTATGGTGCCAAACACATTCTCTACCACTACCATTTTCTTGGCTGACTACGTACATTCTGTGCTATGGTCTGAGCTGGCTAATAACTACCTAAGAGGATTCTTTGCGTTTATCTATGAGACTTAAACCTCAGCTCCTGGCTGTCTGGTTCTTGACCAACACCCTGTCTCCTGACAACAATGGGGCTACAATTATAATTCTTTTTTTTCTGGTGGGTGGCTGCTTATCCTCCTTGTTTCCAGGCTTTCTGGTATGCTGACTGTAGATACTGGTGATTACACCTGGGGCGACAGAGCCTTTTCCATAGCCGCCCCCTCCCTCTGGAACGCCCTCCCCAAACACATCCGTGACTGTTCTAACCCATCCACCTTCAAATCATTACTCAAGACCCACCTTTTTAAATCTGCTTTCAACCTGCAATAATAGCTATCTTCTTGTGCCCCCCATCAGTTTTTTCTTTTTGTAATCACAAACACACACAGTTACTTGCATATTGTTTGTTTGTCCTTACATGTACTTTTTATTTATTTCTCTATGTATTTTTCCTCTGTTTTTGGTTTTATGTAAAGCGTCTTTGAGAGCTGTAAAAGCGCTGTACAAATAAAATGTATTATTATTATTATTATTATTAGTGATGCATGGGTCAACCCATAACCCATGGGTCCCAGGAAATGGGTCAAGTGGGTTTGGGTCAGCTTGACCAGAAAATATCATAATATTTGAGATTAATCACTTAAACATGTGATTAGTATTATGAACAATCTTCTAACATAACATGATCTAAAGAAAAACAGAAAACAAAAAATATGTATAATTGAAAAATAGAGACTAATATGTTCAAGATAGTGCAGGTACAAAATCTACAAAATAAATGGAGCTGACCAGCCCTCCATCAGGGAATGGAGGGCTGGTCGACTCCAATTATTTTATCTGTAAACCTGATTGTCCATTGCAGTCTGTTATTGTCCTGTTTGGTTGCAGATCTTGACGAGACAGTGATGGAAATGCAGAGTACAGACTTAGGATCCAGGTGTAGAACTGGATCAGAGGCTCCAGAGCTATCGCAGGAAGTCCAACCTCTGCTGGGCCTTTTTCTGAACAATGTCTTTGTGGGAGGACCACTTAATGTTCTAGAAGATTGTGTCCACAGTAGACACCGTGCTGCCGAGGATTGTGGGTGGTAGGAGTGTAGGGGGGCTTCTCCAGAAGACAACTGGATCTTGAGTGGGTTACGCTCCAGATGGTTCTGACCACACCAGAGGGCCAGCTGTTCCACCTCCCATTTCTATGCAGACTCATCATCATCCCAGATGAGACCAATGACTGTGGTGTTGTCTGCAAACTTCAGGAGTTTCACAGAAGGGTCCTCTGAGGTGCAGTCATTGTGTATAGGCAGCAGAGCAGAGAGTGGATGGAGGGCACAGCCCTGGGGAGCATCAGTGTTGATAGTCCAGATGCTGGATGTGATTCTCACCAGCCTCACCTGCTGCCTCCTGTCAGTCCAGAAGCTGGTGATCGACTGACAGGTGGAGGCTGGCAGTCTCCTGTACTTGGTAATGTCCTGCAGGCCTCTCCAAACTGAGCTAGGGTCATTGTTTAGCTGTTTCTTAGCTTCGTAGCTCCTCTTAGCTACCCTGATCTCCTTTGTCAGGGGGTTTCAAGCCTGCTTGTACAGGGTCCCGTCCCCTCTTCTGTAGGCCTCTTCCTTGGCCTGATGCAGCTGCCTGACTTTAGGTGTAGGTGTATGTGTAGATGGTCTGTAAACTCACAAAAAAGTATGTAAGATGTCACAGTGTCATTAGTTCATCAAGTTCTGAGTCTGCAGCTACAGAAACAATCCAATCAGTGCAATCAAAGCAGGCCTGTAACTCCAGTTTGACCCTTCCAACCGCACTGTCCTCACTACAGGCTTAGAAGTTTTTAATTCCTGCCTGTAGGTGGAGATGAGATGGAGCAGACAGTTAGTCCTTCAGCTGAACACGGAACAGGACAATAAATGATCCAACGTGTTGCTCTCCCACCAGGGACAAGTATGATATTAACCTTCTGGACTAGACGGACGCGCCGGCATAGTCAAATCACATGACCAATTAAAGATAGCATAGCAGCAAGACGCAGACACCACCTTTCCTATTGGTGGAAAAATGCAACAAATTCAACAAAACAAAAAAGTGCATGGCAATGCATGGCATTTGGTTGCTGAGAAAGAGGAGAAAGTTGTATGAGGGGTGGCGGCGAAAGAGTGACAGTGATATCGATAGCGAGTTTTGAGAGTGAGATTTGTGACATTTAGGGCTCTATCTTAACGATCTGAAACGCAAGTATCTGTGGGCGGATCTCAGGCGCTGTTGCTATTATGCCGGCGGGATAAATGACTCTTGCACCCGACGCAAATCTAAAATGGGTTGGTCTGAAGTAGCTACATTAGTCATAGGTGTGGTTTGGGCGTAACGTGCAATAAACCAATCAGAGCGTCATCTCACATTCCCTTTAAAAGCAGGCGCACTTGTTCCATGGCGGATTGCTATTATAATGGCGAATTTGCCAGGCGCACGCCAGGAGCAGTTCACAGCCGAGGAGACCGACGTTCTCGTCAGGGCTGTAAAAGACCGAGAAGCTTTGGTTAAATGGGCGTGGGAGGAAATTGCCACAATTGTTTCTAAGGCTGGCATCCCCAGGACATCACACCGGGCATCGGGAGCAGTGCGCACGGGCCGAGCAGTGCGCAACGGCCAGCTGATGAGGGAGCAGCGCAAACACCAAGGTGCAGAGGATCCAGACCCACTACACGCCGTGGCAGCATTGTCAGACCGGACCGCACTGTCCGGGATGCAGCAAGGTATTAATGCCCATCTTGACGGGGTGGCGATTTTGCTTCGGCCTCTCAGGCGCATCGCCTCAAGTCTCCAAACGCACCACCTGCTCCTGTCGTGCCCCTTCCTCCTCCTCCTCCCACTCATCTCTGTCTACCCACTCCACTAGGACCACATCGCACATTGCCACTCCTGGACCCTCACGGCTACGGCGGGCGCGTCTCATATCAGAGGGAAAAAGAATTAGTTCTTCTGTTTAAATTATTTCAACTTTTTTTGTATGGTTTGCAAAAACGGGAACTGCTTCCTTGTAGATGAGAGAAGCAAAGTGTATGCACGTTGAGCACACGCTACATTATGGCCAAGCATGCGCCCTTAAAATACTGCATCTGAATAAGCGCCACTGACTTTAGACTAGGTTTTTCCTGGTCTGTTGCGGAATTGTTTTCTGAAACAGCAAAATAGCGCCAGTGAACATTTGCGCCGGAACACGCCTCCTCTTTTCGCTGAATCGCCCCCGGGAGCGCAAATTCATTCCCTAATTTAAGGACGTGCGTCTGTGGAGGGAAAATTCCAATGTGCGCCGAATGCAAAATAGGAATTACACAAGCGCCAGTGTACAAAGTCAATTGCGCTTAGTGCAAGATAGAGCCCTTAGGGTATTTGGAATGTATAGTCAATGTACAGTGTAGTCCATTTTTCGAATTGTGTGCCCAAACAATGACGCGACTACTGAATGTGGAGCAGGCAGTGCAGCTCTTCTTCTAGCTAGAAGGAGCAGAGGCATTGCCTGCATTTTAATGTAAATAGTTGTATATAACTTTGAACATTTAAGAAACATATGTATGAATTAAGCAAAGAACAGCTTATGTTTGCGTTCTAAGTTGTACATGTGTTTTGTGGTTTTCACAGTAAATATCTAACTTTTGCCTACTCAAATTTGATGTTTTTTGTGTGATTTTGGGTCCAGTGTGATAATACAGTATGTCAAAATGAAAAAAAAGAACTGTACAGTCACACATGACACCAAACAAGGCAAGGTACAGTTTTTAAGGTGAAATATAAAGGTAAAATCAAAAGTAGTTGGCCAATTATACCCCAGAGAGTAAAAAATATCCTACTTTGAACATTTAGAATAAATATTATTGAAATAATAAGGATGATAATTATAAAAGTAATAAGGCAACTACAGCAGCTAAACTATGAAGCTAAAACACTAAGACAAACTCAAGCAGCAAACAAGCAACATTAATAAGCTTATTAAGAAACATTTACACGTGTGTTTGTGTGTGTGTCAAAGAGATAAAGACATAGATAAATAGAGCCAAGATGGCAAAGAGCCAAGATGGGTGACACAATCTCTTGGAAGATGACTTCAGGGAGTGTTCAAGCCTGCAGGAGGCTTGAATAAACCATGGCAGACACAATCTGTCTCACATGTTCTTTTGAATACACACAATCAGAGGTGTCAAAAGTACTCACATTTGGTACTTGTCCCTTTAAGTAGAAGTATAGATACTTGTGTAAAAAATTACTCTAGTAAAAGTAGAAGTACTGATTCAGCTCGTTTACTCAAGTAAAAGTAAAAAAGTACAGGCTCTGAAATTTACTTAAGTACAAAAGTAAAAAGTAAAAAATATTTTTTGCCATCAATGATACACAATACCTCTTTTGATAACTCAACAAAACGAAAAGTTCTTGGCACACAAAATAGGATAGTTTTTTTCCTTTATTAACAACCTGCACAGTTTTGGTACAGAGAAAAATAAATAAATCACTGGTCTGTTTGCTGCAAGTTAAATTTCAGACAGAATAATCAAGACTGAATTAACCAGAGGTCCTCAGGAGCACCTGGATAATTCAGCTTTATAACAGCTTTGGTACTCTCAATACTATACTTAACATATTACTTTTAACAGAATTTGTATCTTTTAACACTCTATATAGAAAAAACGTTTGTTTTGACAGGCTCAATTTACGCCAATGTGCAAATCAGTTTTCCATTTCAGCAACAGAACTTAAAACATAATGATCAACATGGAAACTAGTTTAATCAAGTTGTTTTTCTTTGTGAGATATTCACTCATCCCTACAGGAATCCCAAAATTGTTTATTTAGCCGATCTGGTTCTCAAAGTTCTTTGAAACCAGGCATGTACTTTTGGGTCTGAAAATCAGTCCTGCAGTGCTAAAAAGCCTCTGGCAGGCAGCTGAGGCAGGTAGAGGTGTGTTGAGCTTCAGTGACACGTTGCAGACTGCTAGGAAAGATTTCAGGGCATCCATGGTATCATCCGGACAGGCCAGGTAGGACTCTAGCTTGGTTTCCTACAGTTTATGCTGCTTGGATGGGCCTTCATCTGAGGGCGACTTCCTCTTCAAAGTAGGTGCAGTGAGGTTTTTGTATCTCTCCAAGTGACTCACGTGCTTTCTGTAGGAGTGACAACACACACATATAAGACACAGACGTACACAAAGATAAGAGAAAAGTGCTTCACCTGACAGAATTGTTATATAAATGTTTAACGTTGTCTTTGTGCGGAGTTGACGTAGATGATTAACAACTACTGGCACACAGGGGACGTTAGCCTTCAGACCTTTCGGCTTAAAAGCCTTTTCTGACAGAACATGTTCTGAAGAGTAACGTTTTACAACAGTGGCAAAACGGAAATTAATTGAGGATTATTGGGTTGTTGTTTTTTTTAACCGAGCGCTAGCTAGTGTTAGCTCTATAGTATCAAAATAATGTGTTCCCATAGCATTGCTAACGTTGTAAACTGGTCTACAAGAAATGCTAAATGAGCTAATGTTAACAACTTAAAATACACCTTACCTGGGTGTGTTTATTCAGATTTGACGGAGAGTTCTTGAACGCCAGAAGCTTGTAGTTTTTAGGTTGGCACAGGGCACAACGCATTCGCCATGAATCATTCTTGAAGCCGACAACCTCAAACAGTTCTCTTAAATAAGGTCATGGAGGGAAATGTCTTGCTTCTGATATGATGCGTCTACGTTCCCTGGTTGGTTCACTTTCTTCCTCCATGTTGCTGCTGCAAGTTTTCTCTCTAACATAACCTGTAACTCACGGCGCTTCTCTCCGCGGTTGACTGTCCCTCTCTAGGTAATTACGTCTTACGTCGTGTCGTCAACCGCGGAGGAAAAAAAAAAAAAAGTAACAAGCCTCTTTTGACAATGTAAGGAGTAGAAAGTACAAAAGAATTTTAGTAAAAAGTAAAAAGTCGTCAGAAAAATAAATACTCAAGTAAAGTACAGATACCTGAAAAATCTACTTAAGTACAGTAACAAAGTATTTTTACTTCGTTACTTGCCACCTCTGCACACAATACAATGTTCCAAAAGGTGGTCGTGCTACTACGGGACAATTGATCAAATGGTATGGTGGTAATAATACTTTGGGACGCAAGTATCTAATGTTTTAACCAGGTCATTAACCATAAGTCCCCAACAAGTGCTCAAAAGTTTAAGTGTATGTGTCACTCCGAACATACACTACATTGCCAAAAGTATTCACTCTGCTGTCCAAATGAAATCAGGTGGTCCAATCACTTCCATGGCCACAGGTGTATAAAAGCAAGCACCTAGTGTCACAGGGGGACTGTGTTCTGTGGTGGGACCAGTGAGGGGCTGTTTTCAATCTACTTTGTATGACTCAAAATGAATAAAAAAGTAGTTAAAACAGTGTGTTTGTGCAAGCAGCCACATACCTGTCTAGTCTAGCTACCGGAAGACGCAGATGTCAACAAACAGGTAAGTAGCTGCTTGCACAAACACACTGTTTTAAATACTTTTTTATTCATTTTGAGTCATACACACTACAGTGCTGTGTTGTAAGGCGTCTGCTGATGTTGCATAACTTTTGGTGTGAGATGTGGAGCATGTTAAGACAATTAAAACACAGTGTAAACAGGGCCGTAGCCAGGATTTTTGAAATACCGAGGCCCCCCTCGGTATTTTGTTTGGTATAGGCTATGGTGATAGATAGATAGAGATAGAGAGAGAGAGAAAGAGAGAGAAAGAGACGTAATAACAAGTACACTAATACCAAAGCTTACAAGAACTCTTACCCTTTTCTTCATCAGAGCAGTGACTCTGGCCTTTGTATGTAGCCGGGTCATGGGCTGATAATGGACCTGACTCCACATGCATCTCACTGGTTCCTTCTCCTGCTCTCTCTCTCTCCTCTCCTCCTGTCTCTGTCCCTTCAACCTCTTCATCTCTCTCTCCTGTCTCATCCTCTGTTGAATTTTTAAAATGAAATGTCTAAGTGCACTACTGAGTCATGACCTAATATTTTAATGCCATGTTCAGTCACATTATTACTTATCCATCAAAACATCCACATAATATTATTGATGGATAATTCATACTGTGACTGAACATGGCCTTAAAATATTCTGATTCATTGCATGTCCTTTCATTTTTTTAGCCTAGGTTACATTTACAGTAGGTTACAGGTTAGCATCTCTATTGGCTATCTGTTGCAGCTGTAGGCTAGTTCCATATTTTTCTCATTCTCTTAGCTTAGAACAGTTCTCACCAAAAAATCTTTTGACTGAATGTTTTTTCGCGCTGTAGCCAAGTCATGTTACCAATTTGTAATTTGTGAAACATGTTACAGGGCATTTTACTTGACACGTGCTAAAAAAAGATTTACAGCCTCACCACACACCATGTTCTCTAATGCAGACATCAAGTTTAAATATTTGACCAACAGTGTTTTACAGGAGGAGGATCTGAACAGCTGTTATATTCTCACTTAAAATGTTTTTTGTCTTTTCCGTGTAATTTTCAATCTATAAGATCAAACCATGCCATTTTCTCTCAAGTTTTACTCTTTCAAATAATCAACCATCTACAGAACTTTTCAGTACACTATATTTTTCTACTTCTTCTTCTCATCATCATTATCATTAATTATTATTGTTATTAATAATATTGTTTAAAGTGAGGCAGCACACGCTGGTAACGACACCATTGGCTGTAGAGTGTGACAATCTGTCAATAAAAATCAGCCACATGTTCTCCTCTGACCTACACTGATCTCATAAGTCGCCTCTGTGAAGTTTGAATGACGGAAATCCGTCGTAGCGCCGCAGAACTTTAATCCATGCAAATGATAACTTGGGTTGATGCAGCCTCTTACCACTACGTTGCATCTTTGCTCCGATTCATTCAATTGCCGTTCTAAAAATAGCCTGCAGACCTCACCTCGCAGTATCGTTATCTTCCTGCTGTCAACTGAAAATGTCCCGCGATTTCCACCGGTACATCGGATAACTTCCTGCGTGCGGTTTCAAAATAAAAGCTGTCGGGTGTGTTAATATGATGCTGTTTCTTCTATTTTATTCTCTCAGAAATTTTTACCGAGGTCCGGACCTCGGTGACCTCATAGCTGGCTACAGCCCTGAGTGTAAAGTTCTGACCCCATGCTGTTAGCTGTCACTGCTAAATCTCCGTTCATGGAGCTCTGTAATGGTTGGACAAAATGTGTTCGCGTCTTCAGTACTGGCAAGTCAAGGGTAGCTTGAGCAATGAAGCTGTATGTTTAAATCGACCGAAGTTCTCCTTTAACCCTCGTGCCCTCCTCGGGCATTTTTGTACATTTTTCTCAACTTTTTTTTTTGATTTAGCGATAATTTTGGCATGGATTTTTGCAGGAACTCTTCTCTTTAATCAAATTTTTGAAATCCAGTGTCTTTTACGCTTGCATGTCTTTTATTTTCCTGTAATGCATTTTACACCCTCTAACCACCTTCGTGGCAAAAATGTACACGCACAAAATCTGCCATAAAATCCTCATACATCAATATTTTTTTCTGCTTTTTTTTTTGCTTGAATCCCTTAGTCAGCTTATTCTCTGATCAAAATGATCAAACATTCAATAATTTTTAGGATTTTAACCCTTTAAATGCCAGTTTAATTATTTGAATTACTAATTATTTAAAAAAAACACAAACAATTTATTATTTTCCATATAATAAGTAGTAGGCTGATGGGGCTTTAGTGGTGATTAGAGACTTTGATATATCAAATATTAGCAACAAAATTGATTTGATTGCATTAGTATATTTTATGTAGTAACAGATACTCCCTCTAACCACCTTCGTGGCCAAAAATGCCCCATTGACTTCCATTAAAACCACATTTTTAAATCTCACTGCCATTACGGAAGGGATGTGGAGGCGGTGGAGGATTATAAGTACCTTGGTGTTACCATCAACCACAGACTGGACTGGAGATCTAACACTGAAGCTGTGTACAAGAAGGGGATGAGCAGACTTTACTTCCTGAGGAAGCTGAGATCCTTCAACGTGTGCAGCAAGATGTTGGAGATCTTTTATCAGTCTGTGGTGGCCAGTGTACTTTTCTTTGCTGTGGTTTGTTGGGGAAGCAGCATCGGAGCCAGCGACACCAACAGACTCAACAAACTGATCAGGAAGGCTGGCTCTGTGATTGGCTGCAAACAGGACACTCTGGAGGCTGTGGTGGAGAGGAGGACACTGAAAAAACTGTTATCCATCATGGATAATCCTTTCCACCCTCTCCAACTCACACTGGTCAGACAGCGGAGCACCTTCTCCGGAAGGCTGCTTCAGTTTCGCTGTCGTAGCAATAGATACAGGAAATCTTTCCTGCCACAAGCTATCACTTTATATAATAACTCTCTCACCTCTGCCTGACAGAGAACTCTAGTCTCTCTACTGTTTTGTTGTATATATTATTATTGTTATAGTATATTTTGCATATTTTGTTTTGTTGTATATATTATTATTGTTATAGTATATTTTGCATATTTTGTTTTGTTGTATATATTATTATTGTTTATTGTTTATAGCACACTGTGCGCTGTATATATACACTATGTATATATTGGATTCTATTTATGTTATGTACGAAGTGTTTTATTTGCGGACCCACTGCTGCTGTAACAAAATAATTTCCCAGTCTGGGATCATTAAAGTAATTCTATCTATCTATCTATCTATCTATTACAGTATAACACCATGCATTCTGTAATGTCAGCATGCCATTTTATGGCAGTGTATGTGTGTGTGTGTGTGTGTGAAATGTTTTTTAAATCAACATCTGATTCATCAGTGTGAACTCTTATTGTGCAAACTGCAACAACTTTGGAAATTAGACAACAAAAAACAAAATAGAACATATGAAATATGAACAAAATATGAAATATAAACAGAAATATCCAGGAATTGAATATACAATGTGTGTGTGTGTGTATGGCGTTAGAATCGTTTCAAAAAGCGTGCGCACCTATCAACTGATCGTGTCACTTGCGCCTGCTTTGACGCCTGTGCAGCAAGCCGCGCCTGACGTGTAATGTAGTTTCCTCATTAACTTATAATGGCCCCCCGTTCACGCGCACGTTCACGCGTGATGACTGCTTCACGCCGGTAATCACACGACGCGTGGTGACTACATGAACATTCATGCGTCTTTTTGCAAAAGCACGTGTTAACGCTCGCATGAAGATGATTGAACATTTTTTTCACGCGCGTACGCGGAAATGACGTGCGCAAACTCTGTCACACGTAACAAGAAGCTGCGTACGTATGAAGCAGCGTGCGCACGTCTGTCTTTCACTGTTTGACAAATGTTGTTAGGTGTTCACACGTACGTGCGGTCGCAGACTCTGAAGCTTCGCAGCCGGAAGTTGATCTGCACCGTGCGCACCAGTCCGCGTACATGAACGCCTCGCATAGTCGTTCTGTGTTCCATTTTCATCCAGTAGATGGTGCAATCGATCCAATGCGAGATACAGACATGTAGGCTTTTGCATGACATGATTCATTTTAACCCCGGAGTGAGGGGACAGCCTTCCATTCCGACACACCCTTCCATTGCGAAACAGCCCCACTCCGAAACACCGCTGTTCCAAAATTGATTTTCAAGTTTACATTACTTCCTACATCAAAAACTGCCGTCCGCTCACCGGCCGCACTCACACAACTCATTATTTTTTATTGCTAATAGACCTATGTCACTATCTTCATTTATTATGTATATTTTTGCTTGCAACAAACACATTTAAACGTTTGTCTAATCTTTTACATGCACTATCCGTGGTGCTGGAATCCCCACTTCCAGCCGCACTCTCACAACTCTGAAATAAACTGTGGCCCATGGGTGCGATCTGCCGGGGAATGACCCCTCTGCTCGTCCGTTTTAACATAACTTGTCTTTGTGGAAGGTTAACAAGGTATGAGTGGATCGAGCACTGCTGCTCAGTTTGTCTTTGAAAAAAAAGCAGAGGAGAAGACAATAGGCTACCTATGTATTTTTGATTCAATAAACATGAAATTGATTGTGTATCCATCTCTTATAGCCATAGACGGATTATCATGACCACAGGCCTACACACGCAAACTGTGCGCACGCAAAGGCACTGTAAGGCAAGGGCGCAAAGGCTGTTACATAATTACATTGAATGTAATAATGTCCGCAAACGTAATAAACCTCAAACACCTACTAATACTACTGACCATGCGTGCAAAATCCAGCTGCTGACCCTCCGCTCCGCTGTCACACAACGGATCCCTCTCTATTGTAATTGTTTGCCCGAAAAATAATTTCCATGAAGAAAACATCGCCTGATATTTAAATTCAAATTCCCATTGACAATACAAATCTCAGGAAATCTGGATGTATTGCTCATTTGGACACACAACACTTATCAGTCTACAGGCAAGAATCAAGAATCTAAAGGTTTATTAATTCAATACATTTCCAATTCGCTTTATTGCCATAAATGCCACAACTATATTGCTAAAGCAATAACGAACTAACGAAAAGAATACCTAGCACAGTACCGTTATACTTACTGTATGTGTTTATGTGAAATAATAATAATAATACTAATAATAATAACTTTGAACATTATCAGTAAAGTTATCAATCTGTGATGTAAATAACAAAATGCAAACATTACAGACTTCTAACCATTTTTCTAAAAGTCTCTGTATTTTAATTGAGAATATTTTTTTATATAAATTACAGAAAAGGAAAAGAAAATATGATTTGTTTTACCTATTTCGGCCATAAGCGGTCATATTGACCGCACATCATTTCGCGGGATTTCATTCATTGTCTCTCTTGTCTCTGACCTGGCTCTCATCTACGCTGACGTATATGACGTGTGTTTCCATAACCAAGAAAGTGCTTGGAGACCGTAAAGGGCATTTAAAACAATATTTATTCACAGAAATTATAGATTATTATATAATTATTGTGGTGACTTGGTAACACCGATTCTCCACAACCACCGCTGTCTTCCACTTGCACACTGTCCTCTGCCGGGCGCAGACTCGGGAGCTGTGGGGGAAACGAGATGGCAGTCACTGCACTTTTAAACCCAATACATGCACACCACTTCATTTACGTCCTAAGATCGTTGCTCACATGATGGGGCAGAGTATCAGCTGTTCACCGTCACCTCGGGCCAACATCACTCTCGTCATTGGCACCACTGCTGTCACACCGTCCTTGGGCGCCGCCTCTTACGCTGTCATGTGTGGGGGGGGGGGGGGCTTCAGTCACTGTACTTTTACACACATTCACGACCAGGGATCACTACTCGCACAATGGAGGCAGAGTAGGGATGTAACGTATTGGTAATACCACGATATCGTGATAACAAAAGTGTCTCAATATTATTGTGAACATGCAGGGTATGAAATGACGGCAAATACTGTAGATTTTGATCTCATTACATCCCTAGGGCAGAGTATAAACTCACATTTCAATTTGTCCAACAGTCAATGCCCGTCTGCTGGCGACAGCTGTCGTTCTCTTTCTCCTGCTCCTTTCCCCGTGGATCTCACACTCCTCTTCCTCTGTCTGCTCACTGCAGGTGTAACTGGGTCGGTCTGCAGGCCCCGCCCACTCTGCTGTGTTCGGGTGTAGAATCAGACACTGGCAACTCTTGTCAAACCCTGGTTTAGCCCTGTATCAACAATACACCTGACATGAAAAAGGACAAGTTTAGTGTAGGTATATAAAATGGTGAAAACCAGACACAACGTTACAGGCAACACTATTTTGTTAAGCTCTCAAAACTCAGTTCTACGGGTGCTTTTCACCAGTGTGACATGTGTCTGAGTGGATCTGTTGTTAAACTATATTGTTAAAAGTTCACAATCATGATTTGGGTTCAAAGATCACATAGATACTGCTTACCTGATTCAGAATTGATGTGCAGTCTGATAGCTAGTCTTCCCACAATGTCATGATCCCCCGGTGGGTTTAACTGGTGACTGTGTTATCTGGTGGCCTTCTCTCGTTGTAAGACATGTTACGAATGTGTTGTGGAGATTTATTCTAAGGACTGTATGGTAAACTGGACTGAATCACTTATGGCCGCTGGGTTAGAATTAGTTCCTTTTAGTCCTTTTAGTTTTAGTTCCTTTTAGTTTCGCAATTGCTGATTAGGAATGGTTGATGGTGTGAGTGTGACAGATGAGTATGTGTGTGTGGAAGGTATATGAAAGTTGTGTGGTTCTGTAACAGAGAATAAAAAGCAGCTATCAGAACAGCAGGTACATGGTTAACTATACAGTACCAGGAATGGTAAACAACCAATAGAAATAAGAATGAATCATTCAGCTTAATTCACAACAGCCAGGTGCTAGCACGTCTCTCCCTCTCAGCAGCAGCAGTCAGGACGGCAAAGAAAAAGAAATATAGCCTGAGTGAAGCGCTGGAGCCGTGGGCCGATTCCCGTCACTGACAACTAAAGCCTAACGTTAGACTGTAGACTGTTGTGGTCGTGAGCTAACTCGATGCTAACTTTGGCTAACGGTGGCGGTTAGCATCCGCCGCTAATACCGTCTTCCCAGCTGACCACAACGGCAACATAACACCGGAGGCTCCCGGTGTTGGTGACAGAGGCACCAGCGCTTCTCTCGGACTGTATTTCCTTACCTTTGTGGTCCTGGTAACTGCTGCTGTCAGGGGCAGGAGGCTAACGTTACAGAGTTGAGCCCGAGAGGAAGGGCCCAGTTTCATTGTTTTGTTTACAAACTGTAACAAGCAATACTCCAGACTCTACTTTTAAACTTACACAACACAAATGACCTATGTATTTATACGTAAATATTACCCCAGTCACCTTTCTCATCCTCCGTCTTCTTCTTCTTCTTCTTCTTCTTCTTCTTCTTCTTTTGAATTTCCGGCAGGCAAAGTATGGCTCACTGCTGCCTCCCCTGGTTGATTAAAATGAAAAGGCCAACTACGTGAGGCGTTCATGTACGTGAACTGGTGTGCGCGCTGCAGATCAACTTCCGGCTGCGAAGCATCAGAGTCTGCGAGCGCACATACATGTTGTGATGTTATGAGTATAGTAACATGAGAACTACATTACCCAGCATGCCACAGCAGTTATGAGCATGCGTGGAAGCCCCGCCTGTACGTCAGTTCTAGGTAGCCATGCAGGTAGCACAAGAATGTTTACATGTTAATAAAGGATCAAGGTACTATTAACAGACCAGATATCACGCCTCGTCTGCTTATTGAAGTTAGAGCAAGACAATACATGGTGTCAGAAGTGGCCGTGAGCAGCTTCGGACGGAAGATTTGGCACGGAAAGAGGAAGAAAAAGTCTCTGGTCGCGTGAGTGCTACGGGCTAATGAAGCTACATGCTAACAGAGTTTGCTGCAGTGTGTGATGGCTACGAGCGGCAGAGGAAGTAAAGCGAGGACGAGGGACGGATCGAACAAGTAGAAGAGGATCTCGTACCTGTATTGGAGGATAACCAGCACCAGTAGAGGGCTGTGTAAGTCCCGATACCCCGACGTGCAGTCATGGATAAGCTAAGTCCACCCACTTCCATGCAATTGACTGGGAACCTTGCTGATAACTGGAAGCGTTTCAAGCAACGATTTAATATATATCTAGCAGCAAGCGGAGCTGGGGGTGATGATGAAAAACTGAAAGCTCACATTCTTTTGCATGTTATAGGAGAAGATGCATTGGACATATATAATAGCTTTCAGCTGAATGAAGCTAATCTGACTTTGACAGAGCTAATGACAAAGTTTGAAGAATACTTTGTGCCTAGACAGAACGTGACTTTTGAGAGGTACAAGTTTTCCACCCATGACCAAAAGCAAGGAGTACTATTTGACCAGTACTTAGCAGAGCTTCACACGCTAAGCAAGACATGTGAATTCGGCACCTTAAGAGACTCATTAGTGAGAGACAGGGTCGTTTGTGGAACAGTGGATAATGCACTCAGAGAAAGACTGCTCCGAGAGACAGGACTGACCCTGGACAAGTGTGTCAGTATGTGCAGAGCAGCTGAAACCACTCGAGCACAAGCAAAAGAGCTTCGGAGAGGTGAGACAACTGTGCATTCAATAAACAAAGAACAGAGGAAAAAAAAAACATTTACCAAACAGAGAGACCAAAAAGAGAAATCTACTGAGTTCAAATGTGGTAAATGTGGAGGCAGCCACAAGCCAAGATCTTGTCCCGCATTTGGAAAATCCTGTAACAACTGTGGAAGGAGCAATCACTATGCTAAATGTTGCAAAGCAGCTCTAAAACAAAAAGTTCACACAGTCGATAAGGGAGAAGAGGAGTATGATGAGTTTATTGTGGATGTGGTGCAAGCTTGTACAACTGAAAAAGAGGAATGGATTGTGCCTATTGAGGTGAATAAAACAATAATACCATTCAAGTTGGACACACGTGCTCATGTAAACCTGCTGTCATTGGAAGACTACAAAACACTGACAGTAAAGAGCAAAATTCATCCTTTAAAAACAAAAGTGACTGGATACACCGGAGAACGTGTTCCTGTTAAAGGCGGATGCATCGCAACCTTCAAACACAAGGGTCGGCAGATAAGAGCACAGCTTCTGATCGTGGATATGAGCGTACAACCAATCCTGGGACTCAGTGCATGTACAAAGCTCAATCTGGTCAAAAGAGTGTTTGTTGTGACATCACCAGGTACTGCAAATGATCATGACTCACTCATGGAGGAGTATAAAGACTGTTTCGAAGGACTTGGATGTCTACCTGGAAAACATAAGATACGTGTGGATGAAAGTGTGTCTCCTGTTGTGCATCCCTGCAGGAAAGTCCCGTTTGCCCTGCGGGAAAAACTGAAAGAGGAACTAGCGCGCATGGAAAAATTAGAGGTCATCAAGAAAATAGATGAACCAACGGAATGGGTCAGCTCGCTGGTTATTGTGCAAAAGAAAACAGGTGCTCTGAGGATTTGTTTGGATCCTAGGGATTTAAACAGAGCAATCAGAAGAGAACACTTTAAGTTACCAACCAGAGAAGAAATCATGGCACAGTTTGCTGGAGCTAAATGGTTCAGTAAACTAGATGCTTCGTCAGGTTTCTGGCAACTGAGGTTAGACGAGCAGAGTTCGAGACTGTGTACGTTCAACACGCCGGAGGGCAGGTACAGGTTTCTTCGTCTGCCGTACGGTATCTTGTCAGCGCCTGAAGTATACCATAAGACTATTCACATGATTTTTGAGCACATTCCAGGAGTAGAGACGATGATGGACGATGTTATTGTCTGGGGGGCTACTCGAGAAGAACACGACGAAAGACTGAGACTAGTGCTAGACAAGACAAGAGAAGTTAATCTGAAACTTAACAAAGACAAATGTGAGTTCGGTGTAAAAACACTTACCTTTGTGGGAGATGTTCTCAGTGAGGAGGGGGTGAAGCCTGACCCGAGAAAAACATCAGCGATCAACAACATGGAAAGACCAAACAATAAAGATGAGGTCAGACGGTTTTTAGGGATGGTCACCTATCTCGCCAAGTTTGTCCCACAGTTGTCAACACGGTCGGCACCTCTCAGGAGTCTTCTCGAACAAAAGAATGAATGGATCTGGTCCCATGAGCAGGAACAATGTTTTCTGAAACTGAAAGAGACTCTCACACAGGAACCCGTGCTAAAGTTCTACGACCCAAAGAAGAGTACCAGGATCTCAGCAGACGCGTCACAGTACGGCCTGGGAGCAGTGCTGCTGCAGCGACACGACGAGAACCTGTCGCTTATGCATCCAGAGCCTTGACAAGCGCCGAGTCCAGGTACGCTCAAATTGAAAAAGAACTGTTAGCGAGTTTGTATGCATGTGAGCGTTTTCATCAATATGTGTATGTCAATCTTTTGAGGTAGAAACTGACCATAAACCTTTAGTGTCCATCATGGCCAAACCTCTAAATGACTGTCCTGTACGGATACAGCGCATGCTGATCAGGCTGCAGAAGTACGACGTGCACATGATATACACACGAGGAAAATACATGTTCACCGCCGACACCTTGTCTAGAGCAGTGGATAAAGAGGAACGTGCAGACTGTGAGAACAGCGCAGACATACAGGCATATGTGGACATGATTGTGACATCTCTGCCAGTAACTGCAGACAGAACGGAACAAATACGAAGAGAGACTAATGCAGATGAAACAATGAAAGAACTCAAGAGCACAGTACAGGAAGGCTGGCCTGAAAACAAAAAGGATTGCCCTGTGCAAATACAAGACTACTGGAACTGTAGGGCAGAGCTCACAGTGGTGGATGACATAGTGTTGAAAGGGAGCAAATACGTTATTCCATCCTCACTACGTAAACAAATGCTCCAAAAGATTCACGAAGGCCACCTTGGAGAAGTCAAGTGTAAACGCAGGGCTAGAGAAGTGATGTACTGGCCGAGAATCAATTTAGATATAAGCCAGACGACAGCGTCATGTGAACTTTGTCCCACCCACAGGCCAAGACAACAAGCTGAGCCGCTGATGATGCATCCAGTGCCCCACAGACCCTACTACAAGGTTGGCACTGACCTGTTTGACTGTGATGGTAAGAGTTACATAGTGTTCACCGACTATTTCTCAAACTATCCTGAAGTTGGAGCGCTGCAGTCAACATCAAGCAAAGCAGTCATCAGCTACCTCAAGACTGTCTTCGCTAGACATGGTGTCCCATGTGAACTGTTCTCGGATAATGGGCCCCAGTTTTCTAGCTGCGAGTTTGCTGCCTTTGCCAAAGAATGGGGGTTTCAACACTCTACATCGAGTCCAACCTATCCAAAGTCGAACGGCTTGGCAGAAAGCTCTGTAAAGACAGTAAAAACAATGATGAAAAAAGCAGAGGACAGAGATGACTTTCAGACAAGTTTACTGATTTACCGGAGAACACCTCTACAGAATGGACTGTCACCAGCCCAAATGCTGATGGGTAGGCGCATTCGCTCCAACCTACCAGTAAATGAGGACCTGCTGACGCCGAAATATGCACACAAAGTCAGAAACGCAAGGGAGGAACAAAAAGTGAAACAAAAACAGCTGTATGACAGAACGGCTAAACACCTGCCTATGCTGAAGCCAGGAGACGTGGTGCGACTCAGAGACATCCCTACAGGCGCATGGAGACAAAAAGGACGGGTGGAGGAGGAAGTTGCCCCACGCTCCTACAGGATCCAGACAGAGAGTGGATTGTCTCTGAGAAAGAACCGCACGGATCTTCAACTACAGCTGACTGAAAAGGACACTACAGCTCAGGAAATGGTTCAGCAGGACACGGCTGAATCTACAGAGTCAACTAACAGTGGGACTGACCACACTGACTGTAGTCTGACAGCAGCGTCTGCATCGCCAGCTGTTGAAAGACTGTCCAGACCTGTAAGACAGAGGCTGATCGAGAGTTGCTAAGGACTCTTGTTTACAACTTGCTAGACGAAGAAGCAACATGGACGTTTAAGTTCATCAAAGATAAATATGTAAATGTAAAAAAAAAAAAAAAAAAAGAAATGTTAATGTAAATGAAAAAAAAAAAAAATGTTGACATGATTCTAGGTGTGTTATGATGCTTAGAAAGTTTGCACTTTATTATTTTTCTATTGCAGAAAAAGTGTTTAAATAGAAAAGTTGTTTACAAGTAAAGTTACGATGCAGATTGAAGTTAATGATAAATGCCAAGGTAAAGAAAAAGCATGGCTTTGTTTTAAGGGGTAAATATCATTTATTTTATAGGGGGAGAGATGTGATGTTATGAGTATAGTAACATGAGAACTACATTACCCAGCATGCCACAGCAGTTATGAGCATGCGTGGAAGCCCCGCCTGTACGTCAGTTCTAGGTAGCCATGCAGGTAGCACAAGAATGTTTACATGTTAATAAAGGATCAAGTTACTATTAACAGACCAGATATCACGCCTCGTCTGCTTATTGAAGTTAGAGCAAGACATTACACATGTGAACGCCTAACAACATTTGTCAAACAGTGACAGACAGACGTGCACACGCTGCTTCATACGTACGCAGCTTTTTGTTACGCGTGAAATACAATATGCACGTAACAACGCACGCACGCACGCAAAACAAAATAATCATGCGTGCGTGCGTGCGTGCGTTGCTGCGTGTCTCTCTAATTGTATTGACATCAATTTACCGCCATAGTGTGTGTGCTTGTGTGTGTGTGTGTGTGTTTGAGAGAAACAGATACATGGATTGTGTGTGTGTCTGTGTGTGTGTGTCTGTGTGTGTGTGTGTGTGTGTGTGCGTAATCTGAGGGTTAAATAAAATACAAGTTTACAGCTGCTGTTGAAATATCAAAGTTATTATTTCTTCTTCTTCTTCTGGACAGAAAGGAGGTTTCAAAGTGTGTGTGTGTGTGTGTGTGTGTGTGTTTTGTGTGTGTGTGTGTGTGTGTGTGTGTGGTCCTGCAGCCTGTGAGCTAGTGTTCCCTACAAATGCACACTTGGTGGTGGAAGACCTCTTTTTCAGGCCTCTGCACAACCAGCACACACCTCTCCTTCTAGTGGAGCTGGTCAGTGGCGCAGTCAGGATAAGAAGTCTCATGTATGCCCGAATCTCTTGGGCATCCACGTCACTCCATCCTGACACTGAATGCCTCCCGTATAAGTTTGTCATTTGCAAAATGAGCTGGATCAGGTCAGGAGTGAAGAAAAGGTCAAAAGATGATGCTACATTATGGATTCTTGATATTGCATATCTCGTGGGCCCTGGCACCATGCCGGTGGGTGCCTGCATGTAGCACAGAGTCTCAGCATGAGATGGAGACCACACTTGCCCGTCCACTGACTTTTAGGATGGACAGGATCCTCAGTGCCCGCTTCACTCTCAGAGGATGGGTCAGAGGCATTCACAGACGTGGAAGACTCCAGCGAGCCTTCTGTGTCAGACTCCCCCTCGAAGATCGTGGTTTCCCCTGATGAATCCTGCAGCTCGCTGTCAGATAAAGGCTGCATGACCATTTCTAATGCCTCTTCGCTTCTGAAATGCCTTTTCATTTTTGCACCCTCTCTGCTCACTAATGAAATGACCCCTCAGACAAGTTGCATGTTTATCTTTGGCTGTGAAAGCAGCCAGGTGCATAAACACACTAACCGTTGTTTTTGCTTTGTTTTTGAGAACAGCAAAGCATGTTTTCACTCAAGCACCTTTTCAAAGACACATTAAACACATTCCTCAAAAGATTACCTTTTTTCACTCCTGAAGTGATCAGTGCATGGCTACAGATTCTCTCTCTCACACACACACACACACACACACACCTAGTCACTCTCACTCTCACTCTCTCTCACTTTCTCTCTCTCACACACACACACACACACACACACACACACACACACACACACACAGGGCCCTGGTAGTCACCCGGCTCCATAATATAACTGGCAAAAATACAAGAATTTCATGCATCGGCCTACAATGGGAAAATGGTTGAATCTGGTGAAATACATCAAAAATGTCAAATATCACTACTTTTCTTCAAAATGGCATGCTGACATTACAGAATGCATTGTTTTATACTGTAATGGTAGTGAGATTAAAAAATGTGGTTTTAATGGAAGTCAATGGGGCATTTTCTGCCACGAAGGTGGTTAGAGGGAGTATCTGTTACTACATAAAATATACTAATGCAATCAAATCAATTTTGTTGGTAATCTTTGATATATCCAAGACTCTAATCACCACCAAAGCCCCATCAGCCTACTACTTATTATATGGAAAATAATACATTTTTTGTGGGTTTTTATTTTTTATAGATAATTAGTAATTAAAATAATTAAACTGGCATTTAAAGGGTTAAAATCCTGAAAATTAATGAACATTTGATTATTTTGATCGGGGAACAAGTTGATTAAGGGATTCAAGCAAAAAAAAGCAGAACAAATATTGATGTATGAGGATTTTATGGCAGATTTTTTTGTGTGTACATTTTTGCCACAAAGGTGGTCAGAGGGAGTATTTGTTACTACATAAAAAAATACTGATGCAATCAAATCAATTTTGTTGGTAATATTTGACATATCCAAGACTAATCACCACCAAATGTATGAGGATTTTATGGCAGATTTTGTGCGTGTACATTTTTGCCATGAAGGTGGTTAGAGGAAGTTTTTTTGAGGAGGGCACAAGTGTCAGAACTGAGACTCAGAGAGGCTCCGTCTTGCTGCTACGTCATCTTAAATTGGTCACATGATTTGGACGCACCAGGCGTGTCAATCGACCTCAGAGGGTTAAGGGTAAAGAACAGAGAGGGGTGTTGTCTTGGCTCAAACTCAGAGCAGCAAATGGATTACGATTCCCCTACACTGGGTACTTCATTGCAGACTTTCAGGTTGGGGGAATCTAACTGCGCTCCTTTGGAGAAAAGTTGTAACAAGGTTTTTGTTGACTGTTGACGTGTCCAAGCTGCCTCAGCCAGAGGAGATTGGCAGAGTATCGCTCAGGTGGCCTATCGCTCTCACATAAAGATCTCTGCACAGAGTGAAGTGATGTTGTGGGCAAAAGTGCCATCCCATCCCTGCAGACGGCAGTGTACGTTGTGGAACCCCTAGAGGGAGTAGAGGGCATCGAGATAGCAAGGACTTTAGTTACTCTGAGGAGGGGTAGGTTCTCTATTAGGTTAAGAAACATCAACCCCTTTCCCGCAGTCTTACACAGATTCCAGAAGGTGGCTAATGTCTGCTCTGTACTCCCTGAACAGGTTAGAGCAGATAGAGAGGTGTCTCTTACAGAAGTGAGTCCCGGGGTTCTTGAAGTTTGCCTTGTGGATGTTGGGGAGGAGGTCGCAGAAGTGAAGGGTGAAAACACTGGGCCCCCATCTCTTAAGAGTGACTGTTTGACTGGGGAAAAACAGCTACAGTTGGACCAACTAGTCCAGAAGTGGGACCATGTCTTTTACAAACACGAGGAAGACTATGGTCGCACTAGTGTAGTGAAGCATAGGATCCCCACAGGTGATGCAGAGCCTATTAAGGAGAGGTATAGGCCTATAAACCTACACTCTATAAAGAGATTTGCGAATTGCTATGGGGCATGCTTACAGCAGGGGTTGTGTGAGAGAGTAGTGGTCCCTGGGCTGCCCCAATAGTACTAGTGCAGAAACAATGTGGAGCATGGCGATTCTGTGTAGACTACCACAAACTCAACAACATTACACACAAAGATGCCTTCCATCTCCGCCGCATTGAAGACTCTCACACAAGCTGAATGGTACTCAACTCTTGACCTAGCTAGTGGGTACTGGCAGGTTAAAGTTGAAGACAGTGACAGAGAGAAGACCCCGTTTGTGCTATTTGAGTTTAAGAGGATGTTTTACGGTTGGTGGAGAGAGCGGAGGAGGCGGTGCTTATGCAGGTGAAAGGGAGCAGGATACAGGACAACGACAGGGACGAGAGAGCCGCAGGGAGGAGCTTGGCAGCACGACACACAGAGCGCAACGATAGCAGAGATCAGAGTCAGCCTACGGCAGAGACGAAAGAGAGCAGAGCTGTGAAGCGGGCCACAAACGGCGTTGGTCGGCTACAGGACACAGGGGAGACACACCGCCGGAAACGTGGAGGGGTAGGAGTAAGCTTCACCCCTCCTCCGAGCTAAGTACCGCTTTTATTCCACTCCCCTCATCTTCACTGTTTTGACTTTTAGTTGCATGCTGCATTGTTTTCGTTTACTTTGTGTTTAATCTATTTTTATTTGTTTAAGTGCATGTTCTGTTTTAAAATTATTGTCAAAGGGGTTTCGTAGGGCCCAAATCAGAATATTGACAGCTGTATTCTCTGTATGCTCTAGTTGGAGGTGGTACGGTGACTGGACACTTGTACCAAGAGGAGAGACGGCGATCAGAACACTAGAGTTGAACTGTTGGACGCGCTCTTCTACCAGTCTCCACTCTAACTCCTACGTGTTGTTGCTTGTGGCTAGTGGCTCCCCAGTAGAAACCTCATTTAGATATTCCCTTTCCTTATTCATATTTTAACACGCTCCCCCGTGACACCTAGGCATGCAGACTGTTTCTACAAACATTTGTGACGGAATGGGTCGCTCTCAGGAGCTCTGAAAATTCCAGTGTGGTACTGTGATAGGATGCCACCTGTGCAACAAGTCCAGTCATGAAATTTCCTTGCACCTAAATATTCCACAGTCAACTGTCAGTGGTATTATAACAAAGTGGAAGAGATTGGAAATGACAGCAACTCAGCCACGAAGTGGTAGGCTACGTAAAATGACGGAGTGGGGTCAGCGGATGCTGAGGCGCATAGTGCGCAGAGGTCACCAACTTTCTGCAGAGTCAATCGCTACAGACCTCCAAACTTCATGTGGCCTTCAGATTAGCTCAAGAACAGTGCATAGAGAGCTTCATGGAATGGGTTTCCATGGCCGAGCAGCTACATTCAAGGCATACATCAACAAGTGCAATGCTAAGCGTCGGATTCAGTGGTGTAAAAGACGCCACCACTGGACTCTAGAGCAGTGGAGATGCGTTCTCTGGAATAAGGAATCTCGCTTCTCCATCTGGCAATCTGATGGACAAGTCTGGGTTTGGTGGCTGCCAGGAGAGCAACACTTGTCTGACTGCATTGTGCCAAGTGTAAAGATTGTTGAAGGGGGGATTATGGTGTGGGGTTGTTTTTCAGTAGCTGGGCTTGGCCCCTTAGTTCCAGTGAAAGGAACACAGAATGCTCCAGCATACCAAGAGATGTAGGACAATTCCTTGCTCCCAACTTTGTTGGAACAGTTTCGGGATGGCCCCAAATTGTTCCAACATGACTGTGCACCAGTGCACAAAGCAAGGTCCATAAAAACATGGATGAGAGATGATTCATATGCGAGTTTAGGCAGGTGAGTGAATACTTTTGGCAATGTAGTGTATGTGTTATGTGTACGTGTACAAGTGGGTTAGTGGAGGGAGAGAGAGAGAGAGAGAGAGAGAGAGAGAGAGAGAGAGAGAGCGTATGCAGAGAGCTAGCAAATAGGGAGAAACAGCTGTAAACCAGGGGCATCGCTAGGGGTGGAAAACATCTGGGGCTTTAGCCCCGCGTACAGTGTTGCCTCAGTTACCTTGAAAAAAGTAATCTGATTAATGATTACTCCTTTAAAAAGTAACTAAGTTAGATTGCAAGTTACTTTATAAGTTACATTCAGCTGCTGCCAACAACACGTCCGCCGCCTCAACATAAAAATGACAACCAATTTTGCCAATACTCAGTTTAATAGAAGTGCATTTTTAACAGTAACGCCAAGCACGGCATTGTTAGTAGTAGCGATCTTGTTTATTATGGCACGAAATGAGGGCGAGTCAACTGTGTTTAAGGGCAGCATTTCCTCTACAACATACAGCCTTACCAACTACTTCATCCCTCCCCCACTTACTTGTTTTACACCGAAGTCCAGTTTTTGTTGTTTGAGTGGTGGGGGACCTCCTGCAGAAGTCGAGGCCATGGTTTTGCTCGCAGCATTCTGCTTAACACCCAGAGCCGGCCCAAGGCATAAGCGAACTAAGCAGCTGCTTAGGGCCCCGTGACCACTAGAGGGCCCCCAAGAGCAATTAACTTAAAAAAGAAGAAAGTATTACTTTTTTTTCCATGAGTGAGCAATGATGATTCATATATTATCAAATGTACATACTTGTACAAAAAAACAAACAAACAAACAAACAAAAAAACAACAACACCAAAGAGTGTAGTTTCCTCTGCTCCAAATGTCAGAGCTCCGCTAGTGATGTTTGCAGTGCAGCCAACCGTGCAGTGCGCAGTCTGCGCACTGAGCATCCAGGAGCTTGAAGCAGGTGAAAGATGTCGCAAAAAAGGACTTACCCTTCAGGGGCAGCAAAAGAAAAAGGAAGAAAGATAAAAACGACAAGATAAAGGTATGTCTTAGTAATGTAACATTTGTTGATATTTTGTTCCATATACGTTAGCCTATAATAGCAAATTTGCTAGCTATCATCATTGCAAAACCTCTGACGAGGTGAGATAGCTTACTATTCAAGCTAACGTTTTTGTGTTTGTGTAATACTTGGAATAAGTTGATTTTCAGTGTATATACATTATTCTGGGTCGCTCTTTGGCATCAAAGCAACGTTTTTGATAACAGTGTTTGATAGCAAATGTTTAATAACTAACATTAATTACAAACGCGGTGACATTTGCTAGCAATATGGTTTTGCATTAATTAATTAATTTAGTTAACTAACTAGTTTGAGGTATGTTGTTTGCAGCTGTTTGTTGCAGAGCACAGTAAATTATGTGAGTAAATAAACATATTCCTTTTACATCATCTCCCTAATATGCTCATACGTTATATGAAACTTCCCCAGGAGCACTGTTAAAACATTTTGGAGGAGGCACTGACTCAGCCCAGAGGCAATCCACCTCCTCAGGAGCAGCCAAGGCTGATGAATGAGGTGATCAAAAACTGCACCATATATATTTAATTTCTAGTCAAATTATCTCAATAAGATATACTAATATAAGATATAATCACATGACAAGGGATATGTTTTTCATCTCAGGTCCATCTCTATTCTCTGCTCCCACTGTGTCCACTGTCCTCTCTGCAACCTCAGCTGTACCTGGTAAGTTAACAACAAAACAGCCTTTAATTGCTCAGTGCACTGCAGAACATTCTGAGATGAATATTTTTTTTAATATAAGATATAATCATATGACAAGGGACATGATTTTACACAAATCCATATTATCTCAAAACTTCTCAAACAATTTTCAGTTGTTCTACAGTTTGTTTTCTTATTACAAGCTATAGCTGTACTTTTTTATTTAGAAAATAAGCTGCATCATTTTCAAGTGTAATATGACTATAACATGCTAGCTTGTCTCTATCCTCTGTGCCCACTGTCCCTTTTGTGTCTTCTGCAACCTCAGCTGTACCTGCTAAGTTAACAACAAAACAACCTTTATAATTGCTCAGTGTACTGCAGAATATTCTGAGATGAATAATTTTGTCCAAAAATATTATTTTAATTTCCCTATAGGTCCTTCATCTTTGGTCATCGAGATTGATTTGTCCTCATCAGCATCCAGTTTGGCCGAAGCCCCCCCCCCCCCAAATTTTACCAAAGGTTTTGCACATTTTTACATAGTTTTCAGACCCAATTCATCTTAATATTTTATTTATAAACCATCTGTGTTACCTTGTACCTAGTATTTGTCTGATTTTTTAAAATTTATTGTATTTAATACTGTCTGTTTTCGTACATTTGTTGTTGCAGTTTATTTAAAAAAATATTAATAAAGCAGATTGTGTTTGCAGTAAACGATTAGTTTATTTTGTTACTTTTAATTGACCTAGATGACATTTGGTATCCCACTTAGTGCTATGTCACTTTGAATATTAAGTGTTAATCAATCCCAGGCTGCTCTTGTAGCTGAATTTGCTACCATTTCAGATTAAAAACCATAGATGGGTAAAACATGTTTGGCTGCTCTTTAAGGTTTTATGTATGACTACTAATGTGTTGCCAGTAGGGGGAGTTGCTGACTTTGCCAAATATTAATTGAAAGATTTTTCTGTAAATTTGCAAATTTGGTGTCTACTTCTATGGCATTAATCGCTGTGGATTACAATCTAACTAAAACAAAAAGCTCTCACATTTAGTTTTACAAGTGTATTCGTAATGATAATAATGACAATAATCATTATTATTGGCAGTAATAGAGGGCCCCAAAATCAAATTTTGCTTAGGGCCCCATGGAGGCTTGGGCCGGCTCTGTTAACACCCCCTGGTGGGACTAGCTCTGTTAACTTAACTGTGCTGTGCTGCGACTCCAAATGTTTCTTAAAATTTGACGTTGTGCTTTTGAAGCTTGATATACTTTGTTGCCAGCACAGTGTACAACAAACCTTAATATTAATATCTTCAGCTGACACAAACTCAACATAATGATTGTATTTTCCGCTAGAAAACACGCATCTCTTTCCTCCCTCCATTGCTGTTTGTGTTTTTGCGTGGTGTTACACTTGAGTTGTCCTCATGGTGAAAACGTGACTTGTCACATACATGACATCAATGACATCACTCCCCGAGACTCAAGGAGAAAGCATAAATATATATTTTTACCAAGGAAAATTACAAAAATAATAGTAACGCACAGTGACTTAAATAAGTGACTTTTATCTGATTATGGTTTGGAAATATTAATGCGTTGGATTACTCATTATCAGTGTTGGTCAACTTACTTGGAAATAGTAATTAGTGACTGATTACTGATTACTTTCCAAGAAAGTAATCCAGTTGCTTTAGTGATTACTTATTTTCATAAGTAATTACTTACTTTACTAAGTTGCTTATCAAAAACATGATGTACAACCTGAATACGTGATAAAGCAATAGACCTTTCAGCCTAATTCTATTCTTTCTGCATATTCCATCATCTAAAATGTAATCAAATGAAACAGTCTCTTTTTAAAGCTTGCGGTCATGTCACGGGGGGGGATCCGGGGTTTTTTCCGTGAGTTTCACATTCCTGTGCCGGCTTCAGTGTTGGGGCTCGTTACTCAAAAAGTAATATATTACACATTACACATTACTCTCAAAAATAGTAATGCCTTACATTACATGATTACTCCCTGAAGTAAGTAATTAGTTACATTACTCGTTACATTCATGTTGCTTCATGGTTCCTTAGCAACAAGCTTTGTGTGTGTGCGTGCTGTCTCTGTAGGTGCTTCGTTAAGTTTGAGGTAGTGTTAGCAGTGGTGGAGAGAAGTTTCCAACACGGGCAAAGTGTGCACCTTACAGTCAAGTTATTTTCTTTACGTTCAACAAATTCAAAGTAATGTTTGTATCTCCAAACAGTCGAAAGTGGCTTTACGCAGCGGGGGGACTTCAGGCAAGTCGCATGCAGCAACATGTTCTGTGTTCGTGTTGTTGACGCTGCCATTGTTATCCGATCTCCCTTTGCGGGTGGCGACTAACCAATCAGTGATGGTGAAAGATACCTCATGCCAATCCCCAACCAATCACTGTTCCATTATCGTATTTGTAATTGTAATCCCTTATTTTACTCGTTACTTGAAAAAAGTAATCAGATTGCAGTAATGCGTTACTTCTCATGTGTTACTGCTGTGGTGTAATCTGGATATACAGGTGTATGTCAGACACAAGAGGGCGCTAAGCTACGGGTTACCTGAGCCGCGATGCATGCCGGGAGGTTGTCTTTATTCACTGCAATATAAAGAACCCAACACGACATGGTGTCAGAAGTGAGCTAGTGAGAGGAAGGAGAGTGGAGAGATACAAGAAGAGGAGGAAACAGAAAGTTTAACTTCAAGAGCAGCGGGAATTTGCCGGAGCAAGTCAAGCTAGCAGCATGTCGCAGGAAGGACAGCAAGCGGCTGGGCAAAGTGAACAGCATGGACTGCAAAGGACCACTGCAAAACTGGCTGCTATGTTCTCGATAAATCCACCAGAGCCTTTCGACTTCTCCAAGCCACACGAATGGGAAAAGTGGATAAGACGGTTTGAATGCTTCAGGATGGCAAGCGACCATGACAAATCATCGCAAGCTAACCAGGTGAACACGCTAACATACTGCATGGGAGACGAGGCCAACAATGTCTTGAAGGGACTAACAATAACTGCAGAGCAGAAACTAGTGTATGACACCGTCAAAGCTGGCTTCACCAACCATTTTGTGCCCAGGAAAAACATAATTTATCAGCGTGCTAAATTCAACCTGCGGGCTCAAGGGGCTACAGAAACGGCAGACTCCTTCATTAACGCATTGCACGCGCTGGCTGAGTATGGGGCATTACATGACGAACTGTTAAGAGACAGGATCGTTGTAGGCATTAGAGACAGTGGTTTGTCACAGAAAATGCAGATGGAAAGCAGGCTGGATCTGGTGAAAGCAATCAACATGGTCAGACAAGCAGAGGACATCAAAAGACAGCAGACAGACCTGAGAGGTGAAGCTACAGCTTAAACTGCAGTGGATGCGGTGCAATCTATGAAAATAAAAGCAGCAAGCTTGGAGGAATAAGAGACAGCCCACTAAACAGAACATGAGAGACAAGCATGAGACACAATCAGGAGCAGAACTCAAGTCTTGCCCAAAATAAGGAAAAGTGCATGCAAAATTACAGTGCCTAGCATATAAAGCAGGTTGCCTGAACTGTGGTAAAAGAGGACACTACAGCAAAGTGTGCAGATCTTCCAGAAATGTGAGTGCTGTCACTGAGGAGGACGACATATTCCTTGGCACGGTGGATGCAGGTGAAAATATATGGGCTGTGGACATAAAAGTCAGAAACTCAAAGGTAAAATTTAAGATAGATAATGGGGCTGATGTTACTGTTATACCAGAGCAGGTGTATAGACAGTTATGTAACAGCGCTGTATGCAACTTGGCCCCTGGTAACAAAGCGCTATTTGGACCAGGCCGTACACCTCTCTGTGGTGGATGTTGCCAGAGAAAACCTGCATTATAGTAAGAAATACACCACAGAAGACATTTACGTGGTGAAGCACCTGAACACTGCGCTGTTGAGTAGACCTGCCTCAGTCAGCCTCAGGTTAGTAGCCAGAGTAGACAGCATCGATATGGCCTCTGTGAAGCAAAATTAACCTAAACTGTGTTACGGGTTAGGCTTATAACAGCGACAATACTGTGTACACGTGCTCTAAGAGAGATGGACCCGCCCACAAACATCAGTGAACTCAGAAGCTTCCTGGGCATGGTGAATCAGCTGGGAAAGTTTGTGCCCAACCTAGCTGAAAAAAACAAAGCGCTCCGAGACCTGCTATCAAAGAGGAACCAGTGGTACTGGGGGCCTGACCGGCAGATAGCATTCACCAGCCTCAAGCAGGAAATATCAGCTGCGCCAATCCTGCAGTTGTACGACCAGAATAAAGAGCTCAAGATCTCAGCTGATGCGTCCAGAGCTCTCACAAACACAGAACAGCGCTATGCTCAAGTGGAAAAGGAAGCGCTGGCCCTGACCTGGGCATGTGAAAGATTCAGAGACTTCATCACTGGACTCCATTGCGAGCTGGAGACCTATCATAAGCCACTTGTAAGCCTGCTGGGTGGTCAAGCACTGGATACACTCCCACCTAGAATACAAAGATTCAGGATGAGACTCAAGAGATATGGATACCATGTCACACATGTTCCAGGGAAGAGCCTCACCACAGCTGACGCGCTGTCATGGGTGCCATTGAAAGACGGCGGAACCACCGATGGTGATAGCCTGATGGAGGAAACGAACATTTATGTGGACTCTGTGATAACAAGCTTGCCTGCCAGCGAGACCTACCTGTCCGAGCTGCGGGACCAGCTGAGGGCAGACAGCGTGTGCGCCCAATCAAGAAGTACTGACGGCTGGCCAGATCGCAGCAGATTAGACACACTGGTAAGACCCTATTAGGCCGAGAGGGCTGTTCTTAGCACACACAATGGACTGTTACTGCGAGGCACTAGACTAGTCATTCCCTTTACAATGAGAAATAGTGTGCTGGAGAAAATCCATGAGGGACATCAGGGGATAGTCAAATGCCGCAAAGAGCTAAGCAATCTGTGTGGTGGCCAGGGCTTAGCAGCCAGATAGGCGAGTTGGTGTTGAGATGCACAGCGTGCATCAAAGAACGTGCCAATGCTAGAGAGCCTCTTATACCCTCTGAGCTGCCCGACAGATCATGGCAGAAGCTAGGAGCTGTTTTGTTTGTATTGAAAAACAACAATTACCTGCTAGTGGTGGACTATTTTTCTAGATATGTTGAAATTGCCCAGCTGAGCTTAACGAGAAGCACAGACGTCATAGTGCACCTCAAGTCAATGTTCGCGAGGCACGGCATACCAGAGATTTTAGTCACAGACAATGGGCCACAGTTCTCAGGTGCTCACATGTCAGCCTTTGCAGCAGAGTATGAATTTAAGCATGTGACAAGCAACCAAAGATACCCGCAAAGCAACAGCAAGGCCGAGTGCGCCGTCCAAACCATAAAGAACCTACTAAAGAAAGCAGCAGACCCTTACCGTGCGCTGCTGGCCTACAGGAGCACTCCTCTGAGCAATGGCTTCAGCCCTGCCCAGCTGCTCATGGGGTGTCATCTGCGCACCACGGTGCCGGCCTTTCCAGCCATGTTGGAACCTGAGATTCCGGACCTGCGGTCGGTCCAGCACAAAGGAAAGGAGAGGGGATGGACGGACAAGAGCAACTTGGACAGCCGACACAGAGCACTGAACCTTCCCGACCTGGCACCAGGAGATCTGGTGTGGATTACAGACACAAACTACCACATGACACAACCAGATCCTACCTTGTCAGTGGACCACAAGGCACCTTGTGCCTATGCCAGCAGCAGTAAGACATTTGAACATGCTGCAGGGCCAGACCTGCAGGACACTCCAAAGGACACTGATTCAGGCCTCAGGGGGTTCCACAACCTGTTACAACCAGGTCTGGCAGACCTGTCATAAAGCCAGATCGACTGGACCTGTGAGGACAGATATGCTGAAAAGGACACTTAAAATAAGAGAAATGTGAAAAAAAGAAAAAAAAAAAAAGAAGTGATTGTAACAAATGTGTTCATGATACAGGTTGTGATGTTAACAAAAGAAAAGAAGAGAGCTAAGTAAGAAGTATTTGGGAAGTTTCATCCAGTTGAATGATGATATCTTTCTGTGTCTGTGATGTGGTTGAAGAGTTAAATCAGGCCTTAAAGAGTTCTGGTGTTGAAAAAAAAGAAATGGCCTCTAGCAGGAGTTCATAATGTGGTAGGAAGGGTAAGAAATTCTGTAATGAATGTGTTTCAGTAACCAATACACTATAATGATTTCAGTAGGTACTGTATTTCTATGAGAACCTGTTACAGTGTATTGTTTCTCAGAAAGGGAGATGTGGTGTAATCTGGATATAGAGGTGTATGTCAGACACAAGAGGGTGCTCTAAGCTAAGGGTTACCTGAACCGCGATGCATGATGGGAGGTTGTTGTATGTTTGATGAGCAACAAGTAAAGCATGTTAATGTCAGCTCTCCTGCAGTCAAGTCTTTATTCACTGCAATATGAAGAATCCAACATGACAACTGCCATCAGTGCTCATTACTGAAAAAAAGTGGTCAGATTAGATGACATAAAACGTGATACCGGCATCCATAGGCGGAAATCCCAGGGGGGACAGGGGGGACATGTCCCCCCCTCCAGTAAAGCTGTCCCCCCCTAGAATAATTTGATACACAATTAATATTTTTTGAACAATGCAGTAGCATTTATTGAAAGCACAATGTAAGCGGTGCTCATTACAATCGCGCAATAATGTGCTATTTACATCTTTAAAGATTTAGTCTCCCCCCCATTTCTCAAAATGGTTGCGTCCACCCCACACTCTTTCCAACGCGCGGAGCTAGCAGCTACAGCAGCATGTGGACGGAGCCTGCTACTCACACCATGCTTCGTGGGGTAAGAGGTGTGTATACCACACAGACATAGTTACATAAGTTACAACAACACACATCCCATTAAAAAAAAGCGCCAGGTCCAGGCTGTCTGCAACATTTATCCTGCATTGTTCAAAAGCCTACTCAATTACAAGTGCTGTTAAGCTAAGTTAAAAGCTATAGATAGTGATAGTCACACACAGAGAGGAGAGGACAGGACAAGAGCAGTAATAATTAGGGCCCGAGCAGGTCATCGACCTGTGAGGTCCCTATTGTAATTGGAAGAATTATTAGGGCCCGAGCAGGTCATCGACCTGTGAGGTCCCTATTGTAATTAGGGCCCGAGCAGGTCATCGACCTGTGAGGTCCCTATTGTAATTGGAAGAATTATTCTTCGTTATTATTTTTCCTGTACCACTTTAACGGCAATTTTGGAGGCCTGGACATACCCAAAAACTCACCAAATTTGGAATATACGTCACATCTAGTGAAAAATTTGATAATTTAATGCCGTTGGGCGAGGCCGTGACCTGCGGGCTCTGTAGCGCCCCCTAATGTTTATCCCTTCGTCCTGCAAGTGCCTAGAAGAACGAAATGTGGTACGCAGATTCCTCAGGACCAGACGCACAAAAAACCTATTTGGACCCCTAGTGTCAGTCCAACAGGAAGTCAGTCATTTAGATGTGTGGCGGCATTTTTGTCCAATTCATGCCTACTTTGAAAATTATCTTGTCCTAGAGCTTAAACGCCACATTCTTCAAATTAACTCAGTAATTTTCTTCATGCCTTGGAGAACAAAAGTTATTAAAATCTTTCAGCTGCGACATACATTAGTGGGCGGGGCGATGGAAACCATTTTTTCCCCTCGCGGTCAAGCATCGAGGCTTTATAACTTCAACATACAATTTCCTATCCACACCAAACTTCTCATAAGTGTAGAGGCTGTCTCCCCAAACACATCTCAGCATCAATACTTAGTCTGCCATTTTGCTTTTGGCCGCCATGTTGAAATATTGCCAATCTTCGTACTTAAATTATCTCCTCCTACAGATATAACACCACCGACTTCAAAGTCACTCAGTAGCATCCTCTGACCTTGAAGATGAAAAGTTATGGAAATCTTTATCCTACGTCATACCTGCTGGCCACAGTGGAGCGGTCAATTCAAATCCTTCGCCGTAAAGCATCGTGTCCTCATAACTTCTTCATACAATGTCTTATCTCGGCCAAATCTCTCAGGAATGCAGAGGGAGTCGTCCTGATGAGATCTGTGTAGTCATGGGGCGTGGCCGTGACGCGTGGGCTCTGTAGCGCCCCCTATTGTGATGCCCCGCCTCCTACTTGTAACATAGAAGGACGAAAATTGGTACGCATATTCCTCATGACCGGACACACAAAAAACCCATTTGGACTCCTAGTGTCCGTCAAACAGGAAGGCAGTCATTTAGATGTGTGGCGGCATTTTTGTCCAAATCATGCCTTCTTTGAAAATTATCTTGTCCTAGAGCTTAAACACCACAGTCTTCAAGTTAACTCAGTAATTTTCTTCATGCCTCGAAGAACAAAAGTTATGGAAATCATTCAGCTGCGCCAAGGTTAAGTTGGCGGTGCGGTGGAAACCATTTTGTCCTCACGCCGTCAAGCATCGAGGCTTTATAACTTCAACATACAATGTCCTATCCACACCAAACTGCTCGTAACTGTAGAGGCTGTCTCCCTGAACAAATCTCAGCGTCAATAATTAGTCTGCCATTTTGCTTTTGGACGCCATGTTGAATTATGCCAATCTTCGTACTTAAATTATCTCCTCCTACAGATGTAACACCACAGACTTCAAAGTCACTCAGTAGCATCCTCTGACCTTGAAGATGAAAAGTTATTGAAATCTTTATCCTACGTCATTCCTGCTGACAGTTGCGGAGCCCGCCATAACAATCCTTCATCATGAAGCATCAAGTCCTGATAACTCCTTCATACTATTTCCTATCTAGGCCAAATCTAGAGGGAATCGAGAGGGAGTCCCCATGAATAGATCTGTGCATCAATACTCTGTCATATCCATAGCCCTACCCTATGGAACATAAATTAGTTTTAATCTCATTCCATTAGGGCTCCTACAAGCTGTGAGTGACACAAGTCGCCACTAGATGGCAGTGTTGTCTTTCAAGTCACAGGTGTCCTTTGTACTTAGCAACCTCTGGATAACCTCTAGATAATTTCATTCCATGGCAGGAAGTCAGCCTCAAATGTATCAGATTTGATTGAAACTTCAAAATGTGGCTGCATGCACGTTATGGAATAAAAACTAGCAAACAAAGGAGAACTTAGATCAAAAGCATGACATTCATAGACAGCCATAAATACATTTTTGAAAGAAGGCAAGTGAAGCATCATTTGACACTCATTTATCTGCATTGATCACAAACATAGTCAGATGTACATGGCATTTGCAGGTAGTTTTGTCTAAATTGCACATCACAACATGGAATAATTGAAGGGTAATGTTTAGAGCCACATAATGGATAAGTCAGTGGTAGTAGGTCACAGAACACAATGTTAAATGAACCAATTTACTCAGAATGCCATTTGCGTGTTGTGTCTGCCCTGTCAATGTGGCACAAAACAAGATGTCTGTAGTTGTGATTCTGCCCAACTTTTCTGCGATGAACGAAGTGGCTTCCCCTGCGATTTGAAACAACTGAGTGAGCTCTTTGGTTAAACACAGCTACTGCAGGACCACTGGCCCCCCCAGTGCTCCCACCAATTTCCCTGACTGACTAAGGTGCTGGCTCAATAGGGAACTGTAATTTAAATCTCCATCTGCAGGGGTGCTTACGTGCTGAAAGGTGTGCTGTCTGACGGGAAGTCAGCGCAAGAAGCAGAAGAAGAAACAACAAGATTTTTTTATTTGTCTGAAATGTTTGTGTGCTTCTCAAACTTGAGGTAAATGTGTTGGATGCATATTGTCTTTAATGAAAAAGAGTCCAGGGGAATGCAATACGCAGCCACTGACTGGAGCTGAATCTGAGTTGCCACAAGAAGGACCATTTTGGTGTGCCACCCTAAGATTTTCACTGGCCCCATCTGCCTCCCCCCCAATGAAACTGTTCTGGGGCGCCACTGTGCAGGACGCTGGTCAAACCTGGTCACCTGACCGCTGTCCCTTTCCAAAAGGAAGAATCACATCTGGCTGCACTCCACTACCTATCTTAATCTGTGGCATTCCACTTCCATCCTCCCCTATGATGCGCTGCCTTCCTGCCTTCACGGTGAGAACAGACAGCAGTGTCTTAGCTGCGCCGGCGGTCGAGTGGTTGGAGTGCGTGGCACATACGCAGTGGACCCTGGTTCGAATTTAGGGCGGAGGAGGTTTACTGCAAGCCACAACCCCCCCCTCTCTGTCCCACTTCCAATCTATTCCCTGCAAAAACACAGGTGTCAATGCCTGAATTCCAGACAAAGGCAAAGAGAAGGCCGTAACACTTAACCACAACGTAACGGTGCAGAATCGATTGTCAAAACGTACCCGATTATTAAATGTTTTAGAAATCATTCGCCTGTAGTCCCTTTGGATTTCTGTGGATTGCAGGAAGTCGTTCTGACTTCACCTGAAAGCGCTTGATACTGACAGGGGCATCCCACCGCGTTACAAACACACGTTGGGAGAAGATGCTGATATTCACCCCCGGCGTGCACCGTCCCAAACGCAGGCGGTTGCCGCCTCCGTGAACACCGAGCAACGGGGCTTAAGCCGCGGCGCGTTTGGACGGCGGCACGCCTCGACGCGCGCGGACTGCGATGGCCCGTTCATCACTGCTTGCAGTTTTAATTAGGGCCCGAGCAGGTCATCGACCTGTGAGGTCCCTATTGTAATTGGAAGGACTAGTGTACCGCTTTAACTGCAGTTTTGGAGGCCTGAACATACCCAAAAACTCACCAAATTTGGAATATACGTCACATCTAGTGAAAAATTTGATAATTTAATGCCGTTGGGCGAGGTCGTGACCTGCGGGCTCTGTAGCGCCCCCTAATGTTCTTCCCTGCCTTCCACATGCACGTAGATGAACGAAATTCGGTACGCTGATTCATCGTGAGCAGACGCACATAAAAGTCTGTGGGGACCATACTGTCACTCCAACAGGAAGTCAGCTATTTAGATGTGTGGCGGCGTTTTTGTCCAATTCATGCCTACTTTGAAAATTATCTTGTCCTAGAGCTTAAACACCACAGTCTTAAAATTAACTCAGTAATTTTCTTCATGTCTTGAAAAACAAAAGTTATTAAAATCTTTCAGCTGCGACATACTTTAGTGGGCGGGGCAGTGGAAACCATTTTTTTCCCTCGCAGTCAAGCATCGAGGCTTTATAACTTCAACATACAATTTCCTATCCACACCAAACTGCTCGTAAGTGTAGAGGGTGTCTCCCCGAACAAATCTCAGCATCAATACTTAGTCTGCCATTTTGATTTTGGCCGTCATGTTGAAATATTGACAATCTTCGTACTTAAATTATCTCCTCCTACAGACGTAACGCCACCGACTTCAAAGTCACTCAGTAGCATCCTCTGACCTTGAAGATGAAAAGTTATTAAAATCTTTATCCTACGTCATACCTGCTGGCCACAGTGGAGCGGGAAATTCGAATCCTTCGCCGTAAAGCATCGTGTCCTCATAACTTCTTCATACAATGTCTTATCTCGGCTAAATCTCTCAGGAATGCAGAGGGAGTCGCCCTGATGAGATCTGTGTGGTCATGGGGCGTGGCTGTGACGCGTGGGCTCTGTAGCGCCCCCTATTGTGATGCCCCGCCTCCTACTTGTACATAGAAGGACGCAAATCGGTACGCACCTTCATCATGACCAGACGCACAAAAAACCCATTTGGATGCTTACTCTCACTACAACAGGAAGTCAGTTATTTAGATGTGTGGCGGAATTTTTGACAAATTCATGCCGACTTAGAAAATTATCTTGTCCTAGAGCTTAAACACCACAGTCTTCACATTAACTCAGTAATTTTCTTCATGCCTTGGAGAACAAAAGTTATTAAAATCTTTCAGCTGCGACATGCTTTAGTGGGCGGGGCGGTGGAAACCATTTTTTCCCCTCGCGGTCAAACATCAAGGCTTTATAACTTTAACATACAATTACCTATCCACACCAAACTTCTATTTAGTGTAGAGGCTGTCTCCCCAAATAAATCTCAGCATCAATACTAAGTCGGCCATTTTGATTTTGGACGCCATTTTGAAATATTGCCAATCTTCGTACTTAAATTATCTCCTCCTACAGATGTAACACCACCGACTTCAAAGTCACTCAGTAGCATCCTCTGACCTTGAAGATGAAAAGTTATTAAAATCTTTATCCTACGTCATTCCTGCTGGCAGTTGCGGAGCCCGCCATAACAATCCTTCGCCATGAAGCATCAAGTGCTGATATCTCCTTCATACTAATTCCTGGCTCGGCCAAATCTAGAGGGAATCTAGAGGGAGTCGCCCTGAATAGATCTGTGCATCAATACTGTGTCATATCCATAGCGCCACCAACTGGAAACCCACTGGAAACATGAAGTAAGTTTTATCGCAGTCAATTTTGGCGCCCTACATGCATGTACATGAATGAAATGTGGCATGCATGTGTGTTATGAGAAGACGCACAAATGACTCATTTACACCCACACTCTCAGTCCAACAGGAAGTGGTCTATTTAGCTTAGAAGCACATGAATGTATGATGTACGTGATACAAGTCGCCACTAGATGGCACTGTTGTCTTTCAAGGCACATGTATCCTATCTAGATAACCTCTGAATGATTCCATTCAATTCCAGTAAGTCAGCCGCATATTCATCAGATTTTATTGAAACTTCAAAAGGTGGCAGCATGCACTTCTTGGAAGAAAAACTGGTAAACAAAGCAGAACTTAGATCAAAAGCTTGACACTGATAGACAGCCATAAATACATTTTTGAAAGAGGGCAAGTGAAGCATTATTCTGCACATATTTATGTGCAGTGATGACAAACATAGTCAGATGTACATGGCATTTGCAGGTAGTTTTGTCTGAATTGCACGTTACAACAGGGCATATTTGAATGGTAATGGGTTGAGCCACATAATGGATAAGTGAGTGGTAGTGAGCCACAGCACACAATTTTCAAATAAGCCAATTTGCTAAGAATGCCATTTGCGTGTTGTGTCTGCCCTGTCAATGTGGCACACAACAAGATGTGTGTAGTTGTGATTCTGCCCAACTCTTCCGCGATGAACGAAGTGAATTCCACTTCGATATGAAACAACTGAGTGAGTTCTTTGGTTAAACACCGCTACTGCAGGACGCTCGTCAAACCTGGTCACTTGACCGCTGTCCCTTTCCAAAAGGAAGAATCACATCTGGCTGCACTCCACTACCTATCTAAATCTGTGGCATTCCACTTCCATCCTCCCCTATGATGCGCTGCCTTCCTGCCTTCACGGTGAGAACAGACAGCAATGTCTTAGCTGCGCCGGCGGTCAAGTGGTTGGAGTGCGTGGCACATACGCAGTGGACCCTGGTTCGAATTTAGGGCGGAGGAGGTTTACTGCAAGCCACAACCCCCCCCCCCCCCTCTTTCCCACTTCCAATCTATTCCCTGCAAAAACACAGGTGTCAATGCCTGAATTCCAGACAAAGGCAAAGAGAAGGCCGTAACACTTAACCACAACGTAACAGTGCAGAATCGATTGTCAAAACGTACCCGATTATTAAATGTTTTAGAAATCATTCGCTTGTAGTCCCTTTGGATTTCTGTGGATTGCAGGAAGTCGTTCTGACTTCACCTGAAAGCGCTTAATACTGGCAGGGGCAACCCACCGCGTTACAAACACACGTTGGGAGAAGGGGCTGATATTCACCCCCGGCGTGCACCGTCCCAAACGCAGGCGGTTGCCGCCTCCGTGAACAACGACCGAGCACCGGGGCTTAAGCCGCGGCACGTTTAGACGGCAGCACGCCGCGACGCTCGCGCGGACTGCGAGGGCCCGTTCATCACTGCTTGCAGTTTTAATTAGGGCCCGAGCAGGTCATCGACCTGTGAGGTCCCTATTGTAATTGGAAGAATTATTCTTCGTTATTATTATTCCGATCCGACATCGACTGCAGTTTTGGATGCCTGAACATAATCGAAAACTCTCCAAATTTGGAATTTGCGTCACGTTAAGCGAAAATAGCGATCCTGCATTGTCAATGGGCGTGGTCGTGACCTGCGGGCTCTGTAGCGCCCCCTAATGTTTATCCCCGCCTCCCACAAGTGCGTAGAAGAACGAAATTCAATACGCAGATTCCTCATGACCAGACGCACAAAAAACCCACTGGGACCCCTAGTGTCACTCCAACAGGAAGTCAGTCATTTAGATGTGTGGCGGCATTTTTGTCCAATTCATGCCTACTTTGAAAACTATCTTGTCCTAGAGCTTAAACACCATAGTCTTCAAATTAACTCAGTAATTTTCTTCATGCCTTGGAGAACAAAAGTTATTAAAATCTTTCAGCTGCGACATACTTTAGTGGGCGGGGCGGTGGAAACCATTTTTTCCCCTCGCGGTCAAACTTCAAGCCTATATAACTTTAACATTCAATTTCCTATCCACACCAAACCACTTGTAACTGTAGAGGCTGTCTCCCCGAACAAATCTCAGCATCAACACTAAGTCGGCCATTTTGATTTTGGCCGCCATGTTGAAATATTGCCAATCTTCGTACTTAAATTAGCTCCTCCTACAGATGTAACGCCACCGACTTCAAAGTCACTCAGTAGCATCCTCTGACGTTGAAGATGAAAAGTTATGGAAATCTTTATCCTACGTCATACCTGCTGGCCACAGTGGAGCGGGCAATTCGAATCCTTCGCCATAAAGCATCGTGTCCTCATAACTTCTTCATACAATGTCTTATCTCGGCCAAATCTCTCAGGAATGCAGAGGAAGTCGCCCTGATGAGATCTGTGTAGTCATGGGGCGTGGCCGTGACGCGTGGGCTCTGTAGCGCCCCCTATTGTGATGCCAGCCTCCTACATGTAACATAGAAGGACGAAAAAATGGTACGCATATTCCTCATGACCGGACGCACAAAAAGCCCATTTGGACCCCTAGTGTCAGTCCAACAGGAAGGCAGCCATTTAGATGTGTGGCGGCGTTTTTGTCCAAATCATGCCTACTTTGAAAATTATCTTGTCCTAGAGCTTAAACACCACAGTCTTCAAATTAACTCGGTAATTTTTTTCATGCCTCGAAGAACAAAATTTATGGAAATCATTCAAATGCGCGATGGTTATGTTGGCCGTTCGGTGGAAACCATTTTGTCCTCACGCCGTCAAGCATCGAGGCTTTATAACTTCAACATACAATTTCCTATCCACACCAAACTGCTTGTAACTGTAGATGCTGTCTCCCCGAACAAATCTCAGCATCAATACTTAGTCTGCCATTTTGCGTTTGGCCGCCATGTTGAATTACGCCAATCTTCGTACTTAAATTATCTCCTCCTACAGATGTAACACCACCGACTTCAAAGTCACTCAGTAGCATCCTCTGACCTTGAAGATGAAAAGTTATGGAAATCTTTATCCTACGTCATACCTGCTGGCAGTTGCGGAGCCCGCCATAACAATCCTTCGCCATGAAGCATCAAGTCCTGATATCTCCTTCATACTATTTCCAAGCTCGCCCAAATCTAGAGGGAATCTAGAGGGAGTCGCCCTGAACAGATCTGTGCATCAATGCTGTGTCATATCCATAGCCCTACCCACTGGAAACATAAATTAGTTTTAATCTCATTCCATCAGGGCTCCTACAAGCTGTGAGTGACACAAGTCGCCACTAGATGGCAGTGTTGTCTTTCAAGTCACAGGTGTCCTTTGTGCTTTGCATCCTCTGGATAACCTCTAGATTATTCCATTCCATGGCAGGAATTCAGCCTCAAATGTATCAGATTTTATTGAAACTTCAAAATGTGGCTGCATGCACTTTATGGAATAAAAACTAGCAAACAAAGGAGACATTACATCAAAAGCTTGACATTCATAGACAGCCATACATACATTTTGGTAAGGAGGCAAGTGAAGCATCATCTGACACTCATTTATCTGCAGTGATGACAAACATAGTCAGATGTACATGGCATTTGCAGGCAGTTTTGTCTGACTTGCACATTACAACATGGCATAATTGGACGGTAATGTTTAGAGCCACATAATGGATAAGTTAGTGGTAGTAAACTACAGCACACAATTTTCAATCAAGCCAATTTGCTAAGAATGCCATTTGTGTGTTGTGTCTGCCCTCTCAGTGTGGCACACAACAAGATGTGTGTAGTTGTGTTTCCGACCAACGTTTCCAAGATGAACAAAGTGACTTCCCCTGCCATTTTAAACAACTGAGTGATTTCTTTGGATAAAAGTCCCATATTATATTGTTTTTCATCAATGTCACACAGCTGTCAGAGGTCCAACAACTCTGTATTTGTTATTACCCCAAACACATCCGTGGTCCTGCATTCCTATGAAGGTAGATTTGTGTCTTTATTATTCAATCAAAAAAAAGTTTGCTTCAATCAAAATATATATTTTCAATGAAAAAAACCTTCACTTCAATCAAAAAAACCCTTTTCAATCAAAGAAAAAAGTGTTTGAATGCAAAAATATAGCTGAGACTCAAAAAAATGCATTTGAACACTGTTTTTCTTTGACTGAAAATGTTTTTCATGTTTGAAGCAGCTTTTTTGATTGAAGTAATACTGTTTTGTGTTATTATGGGTAGGACATTTGTGTCTTCATAATTCAATCAAAAAAGAAGTGGCTTCAAACAACAACAAAAAAATTCCCATAAAAAAAATCACTTTTTTTGATTGAAAATGTTTTCTTTGATTGAAGTAATCTCTTTTGTGTTTGGGCCATATTATGGGTAGGACATTTGTGTCTTAATTATTCAATCCCAAAAAAGTTGCTTCGATCAAAAAAAATATTTTCAATCAACGAAAAAACTGGTCAAATGCAAAAATAAAATTGAATCCCCCCCCTAAAAAAATAAATAAAATAATTTGAAGTGTTGTTGTTTTTTATTGAAAATATTTTTTTCGATTTGAAGTGATTTTTTTCTTTGAATGAAGTGAAAAAAGTTTTGAAGTCGCTTTTTTTAAATTGAATTATTTTGACACAAACATCCCGCAGTGGACGGGTGCTTCCCCATTGGTCAGACATGTTTGAGTGACAAGTGGCTACACCAACGACGTCTTTCTGACAAGGAAGTCATGGCCGCCAGCAAGCCAGGGAGCAGTGGTGCTGGAGTTGTTAACTACAGCATTAAAATGATTGCTGTCATGTTATTAGCCTACTCTGTTTGATATTTCTATTAAAAATGAAGCTTGCTAACTTAGTTCACGTTGACTAATTTGTGTGATGGTGTTAGATATCTAACGCCGTCATATTGTTAGGCAGGCTAGCTAATAATGTTAGCCGATGGCCCTGCACACTGAATGACCTAAGTACAGAGGCTTGCTATGTGCTAGTGCAATGTTATGTTATAATAAGTGACGTCATTAGTGGTAGTAGTCAATCCGTCGAGCGTGCACTTACTCCCTCACTGGCGGAGACGGAAACGTATTCCAGCATTTTCGTGTGTATGTACATAATGTACATGTCCATGTTACAACCTGTCATGAGCCATGAGCCTTACAATAGCCTGTTAAGCCTGTTAAGTGCACACTCCGTGGATACGCTAGTTTGGTCTAGCTACCGGAAGACGCGGATGTCAACAAACAGGTAAGTAGCTCCTTGCACAAACACACTATTTTAACTACTTTTTTATTCATTTTGAGTCATACACGCTACAGTGCTGTGTGCTAAGGTGTCTGCTGATGTTGCATAACTTCTGGTGTGAGATGTGGAGCATGTTAAGATGCTTAAAACACAGCGTGAAGTTCTGACCCCATGCAGTTAGCGTTCAATGCTACATCTCCGTTCACGGAGCTCTGTAATGGCTGGACCAAATTTGTTCGCGTCTTTGGTACTCGCAAGTCAAGGGTAGCTTGAGCAATGAAGCTGCATGTTTAAATCGACCGAAGTTCTCCTTTAAGCATTATTCTACACATATTTATGTGCAGTGATGACAAACATAGTCAGATGTACATGGCATTTGCAGGTAGTTTTGTCTGAATTGCACCTTACAACAGGGCATAGTTGAAGGGTAATGGGTTGAGCCACATAATGGATAAGTCAGTGGTAGTAAGCCACAGCACACAATTTTCAAATAAGCCAATTTGCTAAGAATGCCATTTGCGTGTTGTGTCTGCCCTGTCAAGGTGGCACACAACAATTTGTGTGTAGTTGTGATTCTGCCCAACTCTTCCGCGATGAACGAAGTGGATTCCACTGCGATATGAAACAACTGAGTGGGTTCTTTGGTTAAACACCGCTACTGCAGGACGCTCGTCAAACCTGGTCACTTGACCGCTGTCCCTTTTCAAAAGGAAGAATCACCTCTGGCTGCACTCCACTACCTATCTTAATCTGTGGCATTCCACTTCCATCCTCCCCTATGATGCGCTGCCTTCCTGCCTTCACGGTGGCAACAGAAGGCAGTGTCTTATCTGCGCCGGTAGTCGAGTGGTTGGCGTGCATGCCACATATGCAGTGGACCCAGGTTCGAATTTAGGGCGGAGGAAGTTTACTGCAAGCCACAACCCCCCCCTCTCTGTCCCACTTCCAATCTATTCCCTGCCAAAACACAGGTGTCCATGCCTGAATTCCAGACAAAGGCAAAGAGAAGGCTGTAACCCTTCACACAACGTAACGGTGCAGAATCGATTGTCAAAACGTACCTGATTACTAAATGTTTTAGAAATCATTCACCTGCAGTCCCTTTGGATTTCTGTGGATTGCAGGAAGTTGTTCTAACTTCACCTTAAAGCGCTTGATACTGGCAGGGGCAACCCACCGCGTTACAAACACACGTTGGGAGAAGAGGCTGATATTCACCCCCCGCGTGCACGGTCCCAAACGCAGGCGGTTGCCGCCTCCGTGAACAACGATCGAGCAACGGGGCTTAAGCCGCTGCGCGTTTGGACGGCGGCACGCCCCGACGTGCGCGCGGACTGCGAGGGCCCGTTCATCACTGCTCGCAGTTTTAATTCTTCGTTATTATTATTATTCTGATCCGACATCGACTGCAGTTTTGGATGCCTGAACATAATCGAAAACTCTCCAAATTTGGAATTTGCGTCACGTTAAGCGAAAATAGCGATCCTGCATTGTCAATGGGCGTGGTCGTGACCTGCGGACTCTATAGCGCCCCCTAATGTTTATCCCTGCCTCCCACAAGTGCGTAGAAGAACGAAATTCAATACGCAGATTCCTCATGACCAGACGCACAAAAAACCCAGAGGGACCCCTAGTGTCACTCCAACAGGAGGTCAGTCATTTAGATGTGTGGCGGCATTTCTGTCCAATTCATGCCTACTTTGAAAACTATCTTGTCCTAGAGCTTAAACACCACAGTCTTCAAATTAACTCAGTAATTTTCTTCATGCCTTGGAGAACAAAAGTTATTAAAATCTTTCAGCTGCGACATACTTTAGTGGGCGGGGCGGTGGAAACCATTTTTTCCCCTCGCGGTCAAACATCAAGCCTTTATAACTTTAACATACAATTTCCTATCCACACCAAACCACTTGTAACTGTAGAGGCTGTCTCCCCGAACAAATCTCAGCATCAACACTAAGTCGGCCATTTTGATTTTGGCCGCCATGTTGAAATATTGCCAATCTTCGTACTTAAATTAGCTCCTCCTACAGATGTAACGCCACCGACTTCAAAGTCACTCAGTAGCATCCTCTGACGTTGAAGATGAAAAGTTATGGAAATCTTTATCCTACGTCATACCTGCTGGCCACAGTGGAGTGGGCAATTCGAATCCTTCGCCATAAAGCATCGTGTCCTCATAACTTCTTCATACAATGTCTTATCTCGGCCAAATCTCTCAGGAATGCAGAGGGAGTCGCCCTGATGAGATCTGTGTAGTCATGGGGCGTGGCCGTGACGCGTGGGCTCTGTAGCGCCCCCTATTGTGATGCCCCGCCTCCTACATGTAACATAGAAGGACGAAAAAATGGTACGCATATTCCTCATGACCAGACGCACAAAAAGCCCATTTGGACCCCTAGTGTCAGTCCAACAGGAAGGCAGCCATTTAGATGTGTGGCGGCGTTTTTGTCCAAATCATGCCTACTTTGAAAATTATCTTGTCCTAGAGCTTAAACACCACAGTCTTCATATTAACTCAGTAATTTTCTTCATGCCTCGAAGAACAAAATTTATGGAAATCATTCAAATGCGCGATGGTTATGTTGGCCGTTCGGTGGAAACCATTTTGTCCACACGCCGTCAAGCATCGAGGCTTTATAATTTCAACATACAATTTCCTATCCACACCAAACTGCTTGTAACTGTAGAGGCTGTCTCCCCGAACAAATCTCAGCATCAATACTTAGTCTGCCATTTTGCGTTTGGCCGCCATGTTGAATTACGCCAATCTTCGTACTTAAATTATCTCCTCCTACAGATGTAACACCACCGACTTCAAAGTCACTCAGTAGCATCCTCTGACCTTGAAGATGAAAAGTTATGGAAATCTTTATCCTACGTCATACCTGCTGGCAGTTGCGGAGCCCGCCATAACAATCCTTTGCCATGAAGCATCAAGTCCTGATATCTCCTTCATACTATTTCCTAGCTCGGCCAAATCTAGAGGGAATCTAGAGGGAGTCGCCCTGAATAGATCTGTGCATCAATGCTGTGTCATATCCATAGCCCTACCCACTGGAAACATAAATTAGTTTTAATCTCATTCCATCAGGGCTCCTACAAGCTGTGAGTGACACAAGTCGCCACTAGATGGCAGTGTTGTCTTTCAAGTCACAGGTGTCCTTTGTGCTTTGCAACCTCTGGATAACCTCTATATTATTCCATTCCATGGCAGGACTTCAGCCTCAAATGTATCAGATTTTATTGAAACTTCAAAATGTGGCTGCATGCACTTTATGGAATAAAAACTAGCAAACAAAGGAGACATTACATCAAAAGCTTGACATTCATAGACAGCCATACATACATTTTGGTAAGGAGGCAAGTGAAGCATCATTTGACACTCATTTATCTGCAGTGATGACAAACATAGTCAGATGTACATGGCATTTGCAGGCAGTTTTGTCTGACTTGCACATTACAACATGGCATAATTGGACGGTAATGTTTAGAGCCACATAATGGATAAGTGAGTGGTAGTGAGCCACAGCACACCATTTTCAAATAAGCCAATTTGCTAAGAATGCCATTTGCGTATTGTGTCTGCCCTGTCAATGTGGCACACAACAAGATGTGTGTAGGTGTGATTCTGCCCAACTTTTCTGTGATGAACGCAGTGGCTTCCCCTGCGATTTGAAACAATTGAGTGAGTTCTTTGGTTAAACAAAGCTACTGCAGGACGCTCGTCAAACCTGGTCACTTGACCGCTGTCCCTTTTCAAAAGGGAGAATCACCTCTGGCTGCACTCCACTACCTATCTAAATCTGTGGCATTCCACTTCCATCCTCCCCTATGATGCGCTGCCTTCCTGCCTTCACGTTGACAACAGAAGGCAGTGTCTTATCTGCGCCGGTAGTCGAGTGGTTGGCGTGCATGCCACATACGCAGTGGACCCGGGTTCGAATTTAGGGTGGAGGAAGTTTACTGCAAGCCACAACCCCCCCCTCTCTGTCCCACTTCCAATCTATTCCCTGCAAAAACACAGGTGTCCATGCCTGAATTCCAGACAAAGGCAAAGAGAAGGCCGTAACACTTCACACAACGTAACAGTGCAGAATCGATTGTCAAAACGTACCTGATTACTAACTGTTTTAGAAATCATTCACCTGCAGTCCCTTTGGATTTCTGTGGATTGCAGGAAGTTGTTCTGACTTCACCTTAAAGCGCTTGATACTGGCAGGGGCAACTCACCGCGTTACAAACACACGTTGGGAGAAGAGGCTGATATTCTCCCCCGGCGTGCACCGTCCCAAACGCAGGCGGTTGCCGCCTCCGTGAACAACGATTGAGCAACAGGGCTTAAGCCGCGGCGCGTTTGGACGGCGGCACGCCCCGACATGCGCGCGGACTGCGAGGGCCCGTTCATCACTGCTCGCAGTTTTAATTATTTTTGTCATTCTAAAAGATTGTCTGGATATAAATCAGATATTACTGACATTTTAGATTTATTTCCAGGAAGGTTTTATCCAGTTATCCAGAGTTAATTGTCTTGAAATATGTTCAGTTAACTAGTAGATACTGTATCTACTTTGTTTTTAAAACAGATTTTTTTTCATTTCTGAGTCAAATATTGCAGTCTCTGTCAATCTCCAATTAAATTATCACAACTTAATGAATTGTCAATAGATTTTTTAGCAGTATTGTCGCAAGTGTAAGATCTTATTATTAAACATAATATTCATTCCGGAGTTGTACACATTTGACAATAAAATATATTGCTGTGTGTGTGTGTGTGTGTGTGTGTGTGTGTGCCAGCCAGCCAGCCAGGTCACTTGAAATGGTAGAGAAAAGAAACAATAAAGACATCTGCTCATTTTTTAGTGCACCAAAACGCCAAGTAAGTGTGAAGACCTCAGTTACAACATGACAATTTGATATAAGATATCAATAAGAAAGGAATGAAGTACTTGTGAAAATGTTTCATAATGGATTCATTAGGCAAAGCCAAGTCAGAAAATACAGCAGAGCACAGAGAGCCAGAGCCAGTCAGACAGAGCCATCGAGTCTCAGGTCAGTTTTTTGATCAATGGGACTTAGAACAGTGAACAAAGGTATTATGTCAGATGTGTTCACATAAAGTGTATTATTGCCACCTTCCACCTAATACCATTGTTTTGTATTGCTGGGTGAATAAACAAGAACTTGTATACAGGTAGGTTAAGGACTAACACAGTATAATGCCATTATTGTAATTATCATTACTTTTGATAACATTTTTTAAAACATTTGATTTGAACATGCTGACAGTGCAAGAGTGCAACACTGAGAGAGAGAGAAAATAGCATAATCTGATATCTTTCATCTGGAAAAAAGCAGTTATCTGATTATGAGAAATCTGATAAACAAACTTAGATGTTTGCCTGATAATTAGTTTATTCATTGCAAGTGTACATGTTAATTTGATTTCAATCATTTTGTTTTAAATCTAGACATGTGCATGTGCCAGTGCTAAGAAAGGTCTTCTGCCTGCCTGTTGGAGAGACGGAGACTAAAGCGTCAAATTGTGGTAAAAGATGCTGTATAAAAGACAGGCTACAACTTTTATTCCTTGTCCCCCCCTGGAATTATTCTCTAAAATTTTACTGTTTATTGTCCCCCCAACTATGAAATGGGATTTTCGCTCCTGCCGGCATCATTGCCCACAGATATTTTTCAACAGGGGTCCAGGGATTTCTCCCCCGGGAAATTTTGAAAATTGGGCCGTTAAAGATGCAGTATCAATGTAGTTTAAGAAGAAAAGGAAGGACATTCGTTGGGGTCCTGATCGTCATATTTCAATCACAAATAAAGCTTATTTTCTCTCACTATAGGCCTACTAAGTAATGTTTACGTTAAAGATATTATAGCCTGTAATGATACCTGTGCTGTGTTCATAGGCTATTAGAGCAGGTAGAACATTCCCTATTATAATTTCTTCACTTCATTGTCTATCTGCATTAGGCCTACAGTAGTCTTTGTAGGCTATTAAGAGAATAGCACACCCAGACTACACCCATGACCACAATTCCTATTTGATTTACCACAGCGGGTAAAATTAGAAATTAAAATTAGAATAATTAACACATGCGCCTACCCAGTGTCAAGGTGACCATATAGAGGTTGAATTTGCGGCGGCATTGCTGAATCTGGCTGCTTTTTTTCACGAACCTGAGCTGATCGAAGTATTATCAGGGGTTGGTCTTCTTGCCTGGCTGCGACTTTTGTTTCCCAAAAACCCTCCGTATATCCATAATAACTAACTACTATAAACGCTGCAATGGTACTAAACAGTAGGCTTATAGATGGGCTCTGGTAATATCAGCGACACATAGAGGGGGAAAGAATTACAGAAATTATTCTGACTCTGCCCATGTATATGCCATAAGGAAAGCCAGGTCAGCTTCTGCGCAATTTGCATTTTTTGCATTTGTGGCTGCTGGCCGTTCAATATGTAATCACATAAAAACCTCTGGGGCTATTTTCATCATTAGGAAATTACATTTGATTTGTTTTTTTTATTTTTTAAGGCACAGAGATCCAAGGCTATTTCCAAAACATCTAAACACGGGACAGTCTTGGCTCATCCAGCGAGATAAAAGACTGCATTGTTGGCAGGTAAAATCCAAATGTTTGTGTACTCCTTTTTATTAACAGCTGTGCAGATGAAAGCTGATGCTTCCAGCAACACGTTATGATGAGACTGCAGCGGTATATATCACCTCCATGTATCTGGTTGGTGTGGAACTGATGCTGTGTTCAGGTGCGCTATCAACCAATGGGAGATGGGAGTTTTCAAATCTAAGGGGACTGTGAAAATCAGGCGCCACCTATTGGACATTAGGGTCGGTACACTTTCCTTTGTTTACCAGACTTTGTTAGTGCAAGGAGGCCGCATTTAAGTGTTGGTCTACATGCATGCCGCTCTATTGTCGGAACCATGTGGTGAGGGTCCAAAAAGACAGTTCAGACCTTTGCTTGGAGGAAAACTGAGAAGTGGACCTCTTTATATTTTAATTGAAGACCCCTGCTCTAGTCCAAGGCGGGTGTAACCATAAATGATCTGCTCACTCCTTACAGGAATCAGAATACAATTCTTGTTCCTAAGGCGGACAAAACCCACTTTTCCACCAGCAGCTGCAGACAGTCTCTCCCTTCTGCATTGTTTACGTGCTCTGCACCAGGCTCGCTATCCTGTGGGGAAGGCAGAGAAATCAAAGCGTAGCATAGACTGTCCACTTGAGAATAACTTGTCCCAACATTGGGGTCACATTCATACCCAACATACCTGGTAAATCCACAAGACAATGGCCTTCTACAGCAATTACTCCACAACTATCATGGTTTGAGTTTCTGGTGTAGATATTTACTCTTTTTTTTTTTCAAAGTTTATTCCTCCTTTTCGTTGATCTGTGTTTCAGTTGTTAATTAGTCCCTGTCAATTTAAATGTGCATTTCTCTCTCTGTGTTCTGCATTTGCTGTTTTTCGGTACCGTTTCTATATGGAAGTTAAATCAAGTCATTAATCAAGAGCATAGATTTTTAGTTTGAGAGCATGATTTCATTCCTTTTCAGTGACACAGCTCTTTCGCGTGCTCAGATTTTTTCTCCTCATGCTCACATTTTGTGCTTGCATTTAAATTTCTTCTGCTTTCTTTCAAAATGTCTGCTTAAAGTAAAAAATCACATGCCTGTGTTCACATTTCTCCTTCTTGCAAACAAAAATGTCGCTCGTATTCAAATGTGCCCTCTGCGCGCTCAGATCTAAAGTGCACACGCTCAGAACACACACCTGCTCACAGGTCAAGTTCTGCTCTCGGATCTCTCCTCTGCTCACGGATTTTTCTTGTGTATAAACACTGTCAACCAATAGAAGGCCGGCTACTGTTGACCAATCAGATTATACCCGCTTCTTTGCGGATGCGTTCGCTGTACTTCAAGGAGTGTCACATACGGACGGGCACTGTTTCTACCGGGTTTATCTACTTCCGCCCTCCAGGCTGTTAAATGTGGTGGTTGCCTTTATTTTTTGACGACCTTTGGAATAAAATATCAGTTAATCAATACACCAGCGCCCGTGCTTTTCATTACAGTAGCTACATCAACATAAAGTAGAACAATAGCGACTCTACTTTCGCCATATTAGCCAATAGCCAGCTACCCAGGCAGCGGGATATGTTATCTAGTATAAATACTGAATGGTTAGTATGATTGAGATGATAGTACAGCGGTTAAGAACATCAGTTTATGATGCTTTTTGCATCATGGGACGCTGGTTTGCATCCCGGCCCGGCGTACAGAGTTGGGTGTAAATGTACCGTATATTACCAAATAATAGCCGCGTGTCAATTAACCGCAGGGTCCCCTTTAAACGCCGATGCAGGTGTATATTTTGAAAATAACCGCTGGTTCCAAATAAATGCTGGGTCTAATTCATTTATTCTTTTTTAATCAAGGAAGAAGACGTGACCACTGACACTGTACGTTTTTCTTCTTCGCCTTTTTCACGCGTTGTGCTTGCTTTCTGTCAGTCAGTATCACGCTGATGATCGCCATGGCTCCGGTGCAGCAACAAAATAAAAAGTATGACTTGAAATTCAAACTTTCTGTCGTAAAATATGCAGAGGAAAACTCGGGAAAACCGTGAGTGACAGACAGCAGAGATGAGGAGTTTGCAGCGAGTGCTAGTTGGATGAATCGTTTCCTCCGCCGCAACTTGCAGGAGGATGCCAGAGAATTCACAGAGAAGCTGGCGAAGTTTGTGACATTTTCATTCCAGATTTTGAGAGGAAGGAATTAAATGCCTGTCCCAAATAAACGCCTGGTCTGTTAAGTGATTGAAACAAATAAATGCCGCGGCTATTATTTGATATTTTACGGTATGATAGCTCGCTCGGCCGGGGAGAGAGACATGGATCACAGTGCTCAGCTGCAGACACAGCAGAGAGGTGACGAGACGCGACTCATCATGACTGACAGGCATCAAGGCCACTCAGCGTTACCTTACTGACCCACCCCCAGATATTTCATTCACAAAAACAGGGCCTGTGGCAATTCTGGACAGCTGTTTTTTTTTTCTTCTTTTTTTCTTCTTCTTCCTTCATGGGCCCCCTGACAAACGCTTAACAAGAGATGGTGGGTAAACAGACGTGATTAAAAAGGTGTAATGAAAAATACGCTATGATGATAGAGTATTTTTCATTCATTACACGAGCGAGGGTGCCGGCCGGGCCGGGATGCGAACCAGCGTCCCATGATGCAAAAAGCATCATAAACTGATGTTCTTAACCGCTGTACTATCATCACAATCATGCTCACAATATGGCGAAAGTAGAGTCGCTATTGTTCTACTTTATGTTGATGTAGCTACTGTAATGAAGCACGGCCGCTCGTGTATTGATTAAAATAAAATCAATAAAGGGAACCACCACATTTAACAGCCTGGAGGACGGAAGTAGATAAACCCGGTAGAAACAGTGCCCGTCCGTATGCGACGCTCCTTGAAGTACAGCGAACGCATCCGCAAAGAAGGGGGGATAATCTGATTGGTCAACAGTAGCCGGCCTTCTATTGGTTGACAGTGTTGATACACAAGAAAAATCCGTGAGCAGAGGAGAGATCCGAGAGCAGAACTTGACCTGTGAGCAGGTGTGTGTTCTGAGCGTGTGCACTTTAGATCTGAGCGCGCAGAGGGCACATTTGAATGCGAGCAAAATTTTTGTTTGCAAGAAGGAGAAATGTGAACACGGGCATGTGATTTTTTACTTTAAGCAGACATTTTGAAAGAAAGCAGAAGAAATTTAAATGCAAGCACAAAATGTGAGCATGAGGAGAAAAAATTTGAGCACGCGAAGGAGCTGTGTCACTGAAAAGGAATGAAATCATGCTCTCAAACTAAAAATCTATGCTCTTGATTAATGACTTGATTTAACTTCCATATTTCTATTCCTTGTTTTTGTAGTTTATTTAGTACTGACTGATTCTTGGATTTTCCCCTGCGTGCTTCCTTTCTTTCCTTTTCTTTTTGGATTTATTTGAATATGGTTTATAATTCAATTTTAATCAAACGCGATTTTTGTTGCAAAGTTACATTTACACTACAAAGTAATAAGAACATTGTTCTGTTCTCCCTCAGTGTGCTCTCTGTGTGCCTATGTTGAGATCAACAGTAACTTAAACTCTTAATGATACAATTTCCTCCAAGGAACAGTCGAGTGTTGTAGTTGTCAGGCTTGGCAGAAACTGAGGACTCAGATGCAGGAGGGCAGTAGTACAGACAGGCTTTATTTTTTAATACAGTTCCTCTGTAGCCAGAGTGATAACAGAACAGGCTGTGAACACTATAGGTCCAGCGGACCACACTAAAAAAAAAACACAACAAGAACAAAATAAGCTCCCGTAGGAGAAAAAGGAGATAACTACACTGATCTTAAGAAACTAGAAGTTTATAAAAATTACTCAAACTAAAGTCGCTCCCGAAGGAGGAAGGCACACAGGCTATGAAAATTAGTCTACTCTAAATAAGGCTGAGAAATTTTAAAGAACGGAAAACACTCCAACAGGAGGGAAAGCAAACGCTATGAAACTCAACTAACAACGAACCAAAAATTCTGACCAAAAAGATATCCAACTCAAAATCACACTCCCACAGAGGAAAACTATATGCAAAAAACAAAACTTGACAATACTTAACTTTCTCGAAATACAAGGCTATGAACAAGGCTGTGAGATAGGCTGGACGAAAACGAACGAAATACTCTGGCAACGAAGACAGGGAAAGACAAAGACTATATACACATGAGGGGAGGGAGCACAGGTGGAAACAATCAGGGATCAGGGAAGACGCCAGACCGGTGACACAAGAGGAAGGGTAAGTGACCTGAAATGAGAGGAGAGTTACTTTTCAAAATAAAACATGAAATTCACAAGACAAAAAAAAACAAGACAGGACATCCCTCACCGCGGTGTGACAGTAGTTTGCAGGCTTTTAAACGGTGTGTGAAACTGAAAAGACAAGGCCACCACACGGTCATCTTCGGTACACTTCCTCCCCACAAAAGTATCATTATGATGCAATCCAGACTGGGTAGGTTACCCCCTTCCAAGGATGGACAGCTTTGAACACCTCAAACTAATTGACAATAGAGGCATGGTGGAATTACCGGGACCGAGGCCAGGACAAAATACACCCAACAGGACAGAGATCAGGTCTGTTCTACAGTTGGGAATAATCGGACCTCATCTTTAATTGATATTGACTCTTTACCTTGATGGCTGTGGACATCAACATCAGACTAAGCAACACTACAGTGTGAAGCCCCCTTTCTGTAACAGCCCTGACACACAAACATGGATTTCCCTTTTTCAACTGGGAAGCCTGGCAAATAACAGGGATCGTAAATCTGCCTGCAAACCAAGTTGACTGTACATTTAATGCTTCTACTTCTATCTCATT